>NC_086449.1:35516109-35816109 GCF_028390025.1 Pseudophryne corroboree
ACAACACCCTTGAGGGGGATCGGTATGAAATACCTCCAATCAAAATCCCGATGGTCGAAATCCCGACAGCAATTTTACCGACATTTAAAATACTGACAAGGTCAAAATACCGACATGTAAAATGCCGACAGGTCAAAATACCGACATGCATTTTTCATTGTTTTGTGTGTGCGTATGTCGACATAGGTTGACATGGACACCTTATAAGTGTGCTGTGCTCGCCATGTTTTGGGCACGGTGCCTCGCTGCGCTCGGCACACTATTGTATTCCCCCTGCAGGTCCACTGGGATGGTAAAGTATGAACAAGCCGGTTTCAATAAAAAAATCATGAAAAACTCATGTCGGTATTTTGACCTGTCAGCATTTTACATGTCGGTATTTTGACCTTGTCTGTATTTTAAATGTCAGTATTTTGTCCATGTCGGGATTTTGACCTTGTCGGGATTTTGACCGCTGGTCAATTGCTGTCGGGATTTCGACCGTCGGGATTTTGATTGTCGGTAAATAGACTGCATCCCCCTTGGGGCTTTTCTCACCACTTTTTTAGCTGGTCATATTCCAACATCCAGACCAGTATCATTTATTAATCAGTACCTACAGGCCCTTAGTCCGAGTTGATCGTAGCTGTGCAAAATTTTGCACAGCTACGATCAACTTTCCTGATATGTGGGGGGACACCCAGCACGGGGCTAGTCAGCCCCGCATGCCAGTGCCGCCCCCCCCCCCCCCCCCCCCGCAGAATTGCAAAGGCATCGCACAGCGGCGCCTACGAATCAGCGGGCAAACGCCGCCGTTTCACCCCCTCCCGCCCATCGATCGCCTCTGCCTGTCAATCAGGTAGAGGCGATCGCTGTCCTGCTATGGCTGTCGGCCGTCCCGCATGCGCAGGCGCACAAAGGCGCCTGCACATGCGCAGCAGGGACCCAATCGCTCTGCTGCGTGAAAACGCAGCGAGCGAACGGGTCGGAATGACCCCCATAGTGCATAAATGTTGTATTGTTTTTAAAGAAGACTTTGATTTATAGAACATTGCATTCGCTGGCTTCCTCATTCTCACACAGCAAAAAAAATCGACCCCACAGCACCAAAAAAGTGCCCTCTCATTTATTGTAATTGTAAGAGAGTGAACTACAGTAAAAGAAAATGTGTATATTTGGTTCCACCCCCAAGAAATACTTCTCGAATCGTGCTTTACTGTATTATTATCTACTTTTCCAGAAGAAAAAAGACGATCCTATTTGTAGGTTTTCATTTAAAATGACAAGGCGTTCTGTTGTTGTTTTTATTCTATATTTTAATGAATGCATGAAATGCGTCGGTTTAACCGCTTCAGTGGTATGCAGGAAATCTTCCGGGTTAGCCAGCGCTATTGGCCGTGGGCGGGCTTAGCTATAAAATGGCTTATGCTGATTCCCGGGTGCCACAAGGCAGCCGGGAATCAGCGCTGGGGCGGGCGATCGCCATGAAATAACCTCGCTCTGCCCCGTCATTCGATCCTCCTGCACCTTCCCTCCCTCTGCTCCCATGCCAATTTAAAACTCCCCCCCAGGGTTTGTTTTTAAATTGGAAACTCACCACTGAAGGGGTTAATAGAGTATCTCAACCACGCCCAAAAAAGCCATAGCAATATGAAGGACAACTTGCTACACTGAATGAGGGGACTCCTGTTTTTATTGATGGCAGTGGGCCTGATCAAGAGATGGATGTACATGGTGTCGCAGCTGCAGTGACGTACGGTGAGGTCAGGGGCTGGGGAGGCACTGCAGCTAAACCCCCCCACCCCCCGGGAAAAAAAATGCAGTTCCCCCACACCGCTAAAACCAGCACCAGGCAGAACCAGCTAGATGGGGTAATGCCATAGCAGGGGAGACACTCAGTGTGGGGTCCCCCTGCCATGCCATTAAACACCCCCCAAACCAGTCAGCCCAGGGCTGGTATTCCTCGGAAAGTGGGGCCCCAAAAAAATTAAAATGGGGTCCCCCCTCCAGAGCAATAACCAGCACTGGGCTGATAGCCCAGTGCTATGCCCCACACCCCTGGTGGCGGTGGGTGCGGGGTTCATTGTATGCTAATACTGTTCTTTACAGGTGGCCTACAGGTCCCAGCAAGCCTGCCCCCGAATGCTGGCACTTGGAGAACCACAAGTGCCAGCATGCCCGGACATAAAGGGCCCACTGGCACCTGTAGTCCACCTGCAAAGAATAGTAATATTGTTCTTTACTGGTGGCCTACAGGTCCCAGCAAGCCTGCCCCAGCATGCTGGCACTTGGAGAACCACAAGTGCCAGCATGCCCGAACATAAAGGGCCCGCTGGCACCTGTAGTCCACCTGTAAAGAAAATATTTAAAAAAAACACTACACGTACTTTAAAAAAAAACTTTATTAAACAGGGTCTTCACTTGGGGGCGACGGCCTTTAAGCTCTTTTGCGTGGCCGCCGCCTTCCCAGGGCTTCTGGCGTCTTCACCTGGGGGGGCGCCACCTCCCCAGGGCTTCTGGCGTCTTCCTCCGGCGTCTTCACCTGGGAGGCGGCGGCCTTTAAGCTCTTTTGCATGGCCGCCGCATTCCCAGGACTTCCAGCATCTTCACCTGGTGGGCGGCGGCTGCTAAGCTCTTTTGCATAGCCGCCGCCCATCCAGGACTTCCGGCGTCTTCGGTCTTCAGGAGCTCTTCTCAGCTCCTCCTCCGCCGTCGGACTGACAGCCGCTGCCTCGCGCTGACTTATATAAGTCAGCGGAGGGGGCGGGGCGATGACGCGGCGAGCCATGATTGGCTCGCGGCGGCCATCTTGAATTTCAAAAATGACGCTGAGGCGCCCTTTTTGAAATGGGTACCGCTTCCGCTGCCAAACTCTGCTGAACTGTCCGTACTGCCGCGTCCCGCCGCCGCTACCGCCGCCCGCATCTCCGCCGCCAGCACCTCCGCCGCCCGCACCTCCGCCGCCACCGACGCCCACACAGTGATTGACCAATCACTGTGGCCTCACTGACAGGGGACGTGCTTTCATAGGTTGAAAGCACGTCCCTGTAGGAAAGCGGCACCTCTAATGGTGCCGCTTTCCCATGCAATTTCTATGGGCTTTTCCTGCCCATTGCTAGGCCCCACCCGCGCCCGCCCCCTGCTCCCATATCTTTTATCAATCACTACGAGAGGCACCACGATCGGTGCCTCCCAAACTAATTTTACACACTTTAATCATGAGTAAAATAATAAAGAAGATACTTATGTGTCATAAGTATCTTCTTTGTATTATTTTACTCATTAATGGCACTGCCTCCCCTGACTGCACGTCCCTGCGCAGCTGCGATCCCATCAAGCTGTATGAATATACAATTTTATTAAGTTGCCCACTGGACTAATCTCAGATCTGCTACTTGTGTATGAAGGCACAACCATCAGATGCATATTGGTCAATCATTGACCTCCCGAGTAACTCGTGATCATGCAGCCTAGCCATTGGAAGCAGGGCACCGGAGTCATGCACATGGGATCACAGACGCAAGATGCGACACGCCCACAAAATGGCCGCAACATGCCTGCGTTTCAGTTGCCACTCCTCACAAATACTCCCGGACTGTCAATCACTTTGCAATAAATCCTCACTGTGACCACCATCGCAAGTCCAATGTGGCACATGAGTGGTGTGACTTAGTTGCCTACACAGTAACAAACATAATTGGTCCATTGACTTTGCATCATACATCTCTGAATCACGGTCAGTATGAGGGAGCTATGGGAATTGATCCTCTGACTTCTTAATGATTCCTGAAGGAAAGTGTGTTACTGTGTGGTGTTCATCAGAAAATAACTACTAAATGGCCACAGGGAAGGGAATCACATTGTTCGAAAAAGTGTTCCCCCAATCGCATGGTTGTCAGGTTGGGGGGAGGCTGAGCACTTTTGCCACCTCACCCCATCTCCCAACTCTTCTAGTAATTCTGCAGTACATGGTGACATTGGGGTCTATTTACTAAGCCTTGGACGCAGATAAAGTGGACAGAGATAAAGTTCCCGCCAACCAGCTCCTAACTGTAATTTTTCAAATCCAGTCTGTGACAGCTAGGAGCTGATTGGCTGGTACTTTATCTCCGTCCAAGGCTTAGTAAATAGAACCCAATGTCTGTTGATCTCATTTGATCAGACATTAACCATAAAAATGCTGCGGCATTTGAAAGAGGACACTCCCTCTTTACAAGTGATGGTGCCCCGGAGTTTATTGATGCAAGGCTGGGGAAGATCCTCCCCTATCCCTGATGTCTTCAGTGTAAAGCCTATTCTCTTTACATGCCCGCCACCAGAAAATATTATGTTGGCAGTCACGTCAGTTAAAACCAGGTACTTGCCTTTTCTATTTGTATTTTAAAGGGTAACCCTAAGTCTTTTGGAGTGAAAATTGGGGAGCAGTTTTTGTGCCCTTCTTGGATTTCTACAGTGACCTGTTTTTATTTTCTGAAAGGTGTGTGCTTTATCATGTTCTTACACCCCAGTTCAATTATGTCATCATGTTTATTCCCCTTTAGGCACCCAGAGACAATTTTTATTAATCAAGAATATTTTACACGGTGGAGTCACATTATTATGACCACCAGCCAATAGCCAGAGTAACCGCCGTGTGCCGCATGGACAGCAGCTAGACGTTCGCTGATCAGTCATTTTAGACACACATCCGGTAGCCTACAGGTTCATTGTGACGGTGAGCTGCTCCACTGTAGCGTGTCGGTCATCCCTCATGCACCTTCGTAGCCGACGTTACACTCTCACATCAACAGCACGTGGTGCTCCGCAGTTTCCACATCGGTAATTGCAATGGTGCCATTTGTCCAGTCCCTATACACCTTCACTGCAGCAGCATGTGAAAAGTTCACAAACTGCGCTGTGTCAGAAATACCGCCGCCCACCACCCAAAAGCTGATAATCATCCCTTTTTGCAACTTGGACAAATTGCCCCATTTACCCATGACAGCAACAAGTGTTACAGTATGTGTGCAGATGGCTTAACACACACCTTCTATAGGTGCACGTCACGTGATGGACTTCATGAGTTACGCGCTGCAAATATCACATGTAGGAGGTAGTCATAATAATGTGACTCGACCGTGTGTAACGCCCAGGTATGGATGCAGGTAAGTGGGTGATTCAGGGTGGTTAGGGTTTTTATCACCTGACAGTTGTACTTCTTTTCCACTCCACACGTTGCCTTGTTCTATGACAGAGAGGTGAGGAGGATAAATCCATGCGGAGGAATCCTACAGTAAATGTCTTCTCAACTTACATTCATTTATTTAGTAAAGTATTCCGTTACACTATAAATACTTCAATTTGCAGACAATAACAGAATTCTACAACATTACTACATCAATACAATATTAATTATTAACATAGCTTGTTTAAAACAACCTGTTAACCATTACTAGTATACATGCAAACAATAGTGCAATACCTTTAGTCACTCGTACATTACTCGGCAGTGGTGCAAGTAGAAAAAAGTCTTATAGGTACTGTGTGCACGCACCAAAAAATGGGTGTGGCCAAATGCCACATGGGGTGTATCCAATGAAAAGGGGGGTGTGATACACATATGAGGGGGCAGATACACATATGACCCCAATAGTGCCAAATACACGTTGCCCCAGAGTGCCAGATACACATTACCCCAGAGAGCCAGATACACAATGTCCCAGAGTGTCAGATACACATTGCCCCAGGGTGCCAGATACACAAATGCCCCCAAAGTGCCAGATACACATTGCCCCAGAGTGTCAGATACACATTGCCCCAGAGTGACAGATACATAAATGCCCCCACAGTGCCAGATACACAAATGCTCTCACAGTGCCAAATACACAAATGCAAATACAGTGTCAGATACACAAATGCCCCCACAGTGTCAGAAACACATTGCCCCCACAGTGCCAGATATACATTGCCCCACAGTGCCAGATACACAAATGCCCCAGTGTCAGATATACATTGCCCCATAGTGCCAGATACACAAATTCCCCCACAGTGTCAAATATACATTGCCCCACAGTGCCAGATACACATATGCCCCCGCTGTGCCAGATATACATTGCCCCAGAGTGCCAGATGCACAAATGCCCCCACAGTGCCCGATATACATTGCCCCACAGTGCCAGATACACAAATGCCCCCACAGTGTCAGATATACATTGCCCCACAGTGCCAGATTCACAAATGCCCCGCAGTGCCAAATATACATTGCCCTGAGTGTCCCCCTGCTCACCACTGCCTCTGTTTGTGCTGTGTGAGGGGAGGAGAGTGCAGCACCTCTCCTGCCCCTCAATGCTTGTGAACAAGTCCGGTCTCCGGCGGTGGGTATCTCAAATGAAGTGCCGGTTTGTTAGCCAATCAGAGCTCGTAGACAGGCAGCCAATCAGAAGACGTGGCTGCCGGTCTGTGAACTCTGATTGGCTAGCAAACTGGTGCTGAGCGAAACACTCAGACACTAGAGGTTCTACTAGACCTTTAACATCTGTCTCCCATTTCTCCTCCAGACAATAGATTTCAAGTAGGGCCTCTAGTGTCTGAGTGTTTCCTTCAATGATAATGGCTGCAGCAGGCACCCACACAGTCCATAGCGCCTGCTTCAGCTGAGGTGCGGAGTTCAGGGTGCAGGCGGGCAGCAAGTGCGTGCATGGTTACTCTGGCCACACCCTCAGGCTGCAGCACCTAAAACTGCTCTTGGGTGTACACTGTACTAAAAATTATAATACACATATTCTGAGTGACACTGTAGGTGGTCCCTGCTTTGCTGTACATAAAGGGGTCATCTGCCAATCTAGGGGTGCTCTGCACCAGTTAAATAATATCCCATTTAATTTTTTTTTCAGTGCTAAACCCCAGTGTACTATACTATTATTTTTTGGTGACACTGCCGGTCAGACCACAGTGTAGTCATACACATATTTTGACACTGTAGGTGGCTCATGCTTTGTTTTACATAAAGGGGTCCTCTGCCAATCTAGGGGTGCTCTGTGCCAATTATAGCTAACAGTAATATAAAAAGATTATATATATATATATATATATATATATATATATATTTAGGATGAGTAGGTTTGGTTCCATGAGAACCAAACCTGCCCGAACTAGGGGATCCGAGCCCGGATCCGAGTCATGCACGATTTTTCGTGCCTAACTCGAATCTGAAAGTGAGGCAAAACGTCATCATCCCGCTGTCATGTTTTGCATGTTAGTCCCGGTGATCGATGCCATCTTCACTTCAGACCTGGAGAGTACACAGTAAGGATGTGTTCCTTCTGTGCTGTATTCTGTGCTGTATTTGGATAGGCAGGTTTGGGAAGGGTGCAGGAGAGAGCAGAGGGGTTGCAGTAGGAGAGTTGAGTTAACCTGGGGTGCTGCTTGTGTAGGTGTGCTGTGACTGCCACTGTGTTAGGGCTCTGGATAGTAGACAGTCCACTGCATATAGCATACTGTGGCTGTGTATAGGACCAGGTGTTGTTCTCTGTCTATAAGGGGCTGTGCACTGCCGTACACTACTGCTATATATCCTCTGTATGTGATCCAAAACAAAAAATATATTTTTATTGTTGCATCACCCTGACTACTAGTACAGTGACTGCCGTACACTACTGCTATATATCCTCTGTGTGTGATCCAGAGCAAAAAATATATTTCTATTGGTGCATCACTCAGTGACGACTACTAGTACTGCTGTACACTACTGCTATATATCCTCTGTGTGTGATCCAGAGCAAAAAATGTATTTCTATTGGTGCGTCACTCAGTGACGACTACTAGTACTGCTGTACACTACTGCTATATATCCTCTGTGTGTGATCCAGAGGAAAATATATATTTCTAATTTTGCGTCACCCTGACTACTAGTACTGCGGCTGCCATACACTACTGCTATATATCCTCTGTGTGTGATCCAAATCAAAAAAATATATTTCTATTGATGCGTCACTCAGTGACGACTACTAGTACTGCTGTACACTACTGCTATATATCCTCTGTGTGTGATCCAGAGCAAAAAATGTGTTTCTATTGGTGCGTCACTCAGTGACGACTACCAGTACTGCTGTACACTACTGTTGCATTTTCTCTGCGTGTGATCTAAAGCCAAAAATATATTTCTATTTAAAATGGGTGCTCTCTCTGTTGTATCTGGAAGGGGTGATCAGTCCATCCATCCAGGGGCTTCGCCCCAGTGTAAGATTAAAATATTAAAAGCTAAAAACAAAAAGCCTAAAATTACAATTAAAAGAAAAAAATCTAATTTTTGTTTGTGCTGTACCCCAGTGTAATATACAATTTTTATTTTATTTTCACAAGTACTGTGACACTGCCAGTCAGACTGTAGTATATTATTTCCTACTCATAAACGCATTATGTGACGCTGCCAGTATGGTCGACTGCAGTGTGTAATTATTATATATATAATTTGTGTGACACTGTAACCACAGAGTGTGATATAACAAATTATATATATATATATATATATATACATTGATTTAAATTAAAAAATAATATATATATTTTGATTTAAATTAATATTTTGTGCTGTGTCATCCCGGTATATATCCATGGACTGCAGCAGCTCCTAAACCCCGGTGTGCTATACTCTTATTTTTTGGTGACACTGCCAGTCAGACTGTAGTATAGTCAGTCATGCACAGCACCTATTATGACACTGTAGGTGGTTCATATTTTGTTGTACATAAAGGGGTCCCCTTCTAATCTAGGGGTGCTCTGTGCCAGTTAAATAATATACCATTTTGAAATAAATAAATATATATATATATATATATTAAAAAAATATATATTTTTTTGTGCTAAACCCAAGAGTACTATGCTATTATTTTTCTGTGACACTGCCAGTTAGATCCCAGTTTATAATCTCATACACAGATTGTGGGACACTGTTGGTGAAATAAAACCACAGTGTTGGATTACTATTTCTGTCTCATACATGTATTGTGTGACACTGTTGGTGAAGGTGGGGCCACAGTAATATTTTTTTATTTTGTACTCATACATTTATTGTGTGACATTGTTGTTGAAATTAAACCGCAGTGTTAGATTATTATCTCTGACTCATACACGTATTGTGACACTGTAGGTGGTACAGTTTTTTGCACAAATTGTGGTTTGTGAGTACCCCACTTGGTTCATGTTTGTTGATAGATATGGAGGACCTACAACTGAGAGGAGAGTAGTAAGCACATATCAGTGCTGTATGTGCTACTACCAGTTATGATGATACAAGTCTATTAACGTCATCTACTAAGGCCGAGTGCATAGATTGCTTAAGTAAGGGCATGTAAAAACAAAGAAAAAGTGAAAGTCGGATTATTAAAATCTAATTAGTGCAATAACCAATAAAAATTGTTATCTATGTAATAAAAACAATCACCAATGCCCCCAATTATTATTAATTATTATTTTTAGAATCAAACAAATTAAATTAAATTACTAATCAATCCTTCCTTCCACTCCATATATACCCTACCTCCCTTGGGCCCTTGATCTAGATTTTAATAAAGATCTGTGTCAGACCATTTTTGCTGATTTTGGTCTCATATTTCGTCTTAAAGAAAATTACAAAAAAAGCTAAAATCATAAAATTTGGCCTTTTGTTCCTATGGTATTATTAACCCCAATAACATGAATTTCTAGGCATTTCAAGGCAATTTGACCACAGTACAAGCACTGAGAAATATATATTGTACAATACATTTTTTTAAATGCTGTAATTATCTGTACAGATTATTTTCAGCTTCAATGTAGGATCAGTTCCTAAAAGTAATCTAAGACCTAAAAAAAGGATCCTGTTTCTCTACTGCTTGGCGTAGTTTGGCAACAATGGGTGGAGTTCCTCAGGTTACCTCAGCCAGCTTTAAGCAAGATATGTACAATGTAAATACATATGTATGTTTTTGACCAATATACACAACTTTTTTTTAATTCATTAAACTGATTTTTCACTTTGTTGCAGACACACTGACAGAAAGGGAGTGAAATTGCGCCAAGTCCCGAGCTGCGGCTCCCTTATATGGAATCCAAAACCTGCTAGATCCAACACTGGATGAAAACAATACCGGAAGGTGGTCAAAATTAACTGGAAATGAGTGAAAATGAATGTTATTGAGGTTAATAATACTGCAGGAACAAAACAGGCCCAAATTCTGTGATTTTAGCTGTTTTATGATTAAAAAAAAAAATACAGATCCAAAACTAAAACCCACAAGGTCGGTTTTGGCAAAACCTATACAGATCCAAAACACGAAGGAGATATAGATCCAAAACCAAAAACCAAAACCCCAGATTTGGAACGGCACACATCCCTACTTGTAATATATGTGATAATTAGGATGACCATCATATTTATGTATATATGTAAAAAAAATTCTGCCATTAATTAAAAGGTATATAATATTCGTGTTATAAATCTTTCATATACTTTTCTCACTGTATAAATACCATCTGCTGACTGTCAGTTATGGAGTCTTAGTTACTTGGATACGTTGTATCACTGCTCACCCCTAGGAAATCACATCTGCGCAATTATGTGTAATCAGTTTTCCCTAAATAAAATATCCACAGATCCAATATACAAATACACCACTGTGACCGTCCCAAAAGTAGCTCATTATGATAAAGCAATGTTACTATGAATAGAATGAGGAAAGGTATATATTACTGATTCACATCGCTGCATATAATTACAGTTACTTCTATGAAGCTGGAGAGATATCAGAGAGGAAGAAAGAGAGGGAATTATAGTGAAGTAAGTACAAGACACTTGTTACAAGCGTGTTACTGCAAATAACTTGCATAAGGGTAAACTCACTAACCGTCAGCTTTTGTCCTATATCAAAGCAGATGAAAACTAACAGAGAGGGTGGGATGTACAGATGGAGCCAGAGCCGGCGCAAACCGCTCAGCAAAGGGATGCAGAGCAGGTAGGCACCGGCCTGGAGAGGCGCTGTACCTGCTCTGCATCTCTGTTGAGCAGTAGCGCTGTACACTGACTTCTGACGGAGCGGTGCCGCGCTGGAGGAAGCAAGACAGCGGCAGCCGCAATCACACAGTGAGTGAGCTCTGTGTTGCTGCTGGGAGGAGGGGCAGTGTGTGGGCGGGGCAGAAGATTGGGAAACAATAACGTCAGGGCAGGGGTGGGAATGGGAGGGAAGCCGCTGCTGTTTGAAGTACAGAGACGTACTTTCAGAGGCAGGCTGACCCGGGCAAGGCAACGCGGAGGGGGAGAATCGGAGGCTAGTGCCTGTACAGTACCACCACAGACACTAAATGGCGCAGCTATACCTGGTCTAATGGATCAGGCAAGCAGCTCAGTTCAACAGGCAGCACTGTATCGGTAGGGGGGGGGAGAGTGGGAGAGAAAAAGAACACTGAGGGGGGGGGTGACACTGGCTGACAGAGAACATTGAGGGGGGAGGTGACACTGGCTGGGAGAGAACACTGGGGTGGGGAGGTGACACTGGCTGGCAGAGAACATTGAGGGGGGGAGGTGACACTGGCTGGGAGAGAACACTGGGGTGGGGAGGTGACACTGGCTGGGAGAGAACACTGGGGTAGGGAGGTGACACTGGCTGGGAGAGAACACTGTTGTGGGGAGGTGACACTGGCTGGCAGAGAACACTGGGGTGGGGAGGTGACACTGGCTGGCAGAGAACATTGAGGGGGGGAGGTGACACTGGCTGGGAGAGAACACTGGGGTAGGGAGGTGACACTGGCTGGGAGGGAACACTGGGGTAGGGAGGTGACACTGGCTGGGAGAGAACACTGTGGTGGGGAGGTGACACTGGCTGGCAGAGAACACTGGGGTGGGGAGGTGACACTGGCTGGCAGAGAACATTGAGGGGGGGAGGTGACACTGGCTGGGAGAGAACACTGGGGTGGGGAGGTGACACTGGCTGGGAGAGAACATTGAGGGGGGGAGGTGACACTGGCTGGGAGAGAACACTGGGGTAGGGAGGTGACACTGGCTGGCAGAGAACACTGGGGTAGGGAGGTGACACTGGCTGGGAGAGAACACTGGGGTGGGGAGGTGACACTGGCTGGCAGAGAACACTGGGGTGGGGAGGTGACACTGGCTGGCAGAGAACATTGAGGGGGGGAGGTGACACTGGCTGGGAGAGAACACTGGGGTGGGGAGGTGACACTGGCTGGGAGAGAACACTGGGGTGGGGAGGTGACACTGGCTGGCAGAGAACACTGGGGTGGGGAGGTGACACTGGCTGGCAGAGAACATTGAGGGGGGGAGGTGACACTGGCTGGCAGAGAACACTGGGGTGGGGAGGTGACACTGGCTGGGAGAGAACATTGAGGGGGGGAGGTGACACTGGCTGGCAGAGAACATTGATGGGGGGAGGTGACACTGGCTGGCAGAGAACACTTGGGTGGGGAATATGGGAAGGCGCAAATTTATAGATTGCAGGAGGGCGCCGAACACCTTAGCACCGGCCCTGGATGGAGCCCCGCTCATCTATCCCTTTAATAAGATTAATTGAGCCAGTGCTGTCGGACTTAATCCCCTGCTGTAATGACTTAATCCCCTGCTGTATTGTTCTCTCTGTATTGTATTGCAGCTGAGAACAATAGATGAAAGACTTATGCTAATAAACCTTGGTGCACCTAGGTGCAGCAGAGAAGCCTAGATGAACGAGGCTCCATCTGTACTAACCTTCCGGTTTACATCCCTCCAGACATCGCATCGATACTATTCACATATGCACTAACATATGCAATTAGTATTGTGAAGGACATATGCAATTAATGTTGCGGCATCAGAGCTTAAGTACATTTGGAAATGCAGGAAAAAAAAGGGGGTTTTCACTGCATTTTTTCTTTAGTACATCACGCCCAGAGTGTTTGGATTGTCAGTTGAAAACAGATGCTGATGTCGGTTGGTATTGTTATCAGTTTTGACATTTTTTAATGTAAGCAAAATATACAATCAACTTTTTGGTCTCTTTATGGGAAAACATACCACCTGCAATTCTTACATCACAAATCCCTTATATCCCCCCCCCAACCTTTCAAGCATCTGTGATGGTACAGTCAGTGCAGTTTGTAGCGGCGTGCGAGCCGTGAGATCGCACGGGGCACCCCATGTGGCACTTGCTGGCTCCTATCCAGCCCCCCCTGCTCCCTCCCATAGTTCTCCGCTCTGGGGGTAGAGTTTTGCGAAATGACATCATATATTTAGATGGCACTGCAGAGTGTTTGTAAGCACAGTAAGGGAAATTACAATAAAACACACAAAAATACAAAAAAGCTCATACTGACAGTACCTAGGAAAACAATTAATTCTTTACTAGTGAGTGACATATACAGTAATAATCAGCCAGTGTCACTTCACCCTGTGAGGGCAGACAGACAGGGGCAGAACTGAGTAAATGGAGGGCACACGGGAAACAAGGACGGTGCAAGTGTGTGAGAACTTACAGGCTGCATACCAGAGCCGGCCCTAACCAATATGATGCCCTAGGCAAGATTTTGGCTGGTGCCCTCTAGCACCACCGCTAGTTCCGCCTCTGACCCTGCACCCCTTTCCATCATCATCACCCCTCACCAGTGCCAGATTAATGTCTTCATGGGCCTGGAGCTGAAATTCATGAAGGGCCTATTTTGTGCTGCCACAAGGGGTGTGACCAGCATGGAGGGTGTGTGGCTACTGGTATGGGGGTGTGACCAGCGCTATATATATTTATATATATATATATATATATATATATATATGTGTGTGTGTGCATGTATATATGTATGTATGTATGTATGTATGTATGTATGTATGTGTTTGTAACAGAAACTTTCAGCGCTTAAATTATATATTACAATAATTATTTTATTAAGAGGGGAGGAAAAAAGGACAAAGACAGGAGAAAGAACAGAGTCTAGAGGGGAGGAAGACAGGAGAGAGCAGGGCCTAAGGCTGATCAGGCCGCAGCCTGGAGTGCTGGGTCCTGGGGGAGGCGCAGCGGGTGCGGACGTCAGGTGCATCATGATGTCACCGCCAGCGCCCGCAGCTGTTGAGTACAGCGGCCCTGCCCAGGAAAGGATCGGCCATGGCGACTCCCCAACAGGCACCAGCGCTGTGGACCGGCTGTCACTGACTGAGGAGGGGGGCGGAGACCATCTGAAGCATTCTGCAGGTCTATGTGTCACAAGGGCATATTTGGAGGAGGAAGAAGCAACAATATCACAGAGCGAGAGATTAAAGAGGTATACAATGTGGGAGAAAGCATTGAGAGAGAGGGAGCGGAGATGGTAGGAGGGAATCTAGTAGAGGGGCCAGGTAGAGAGGGTCGAGGATGAGAGGAGGGGATGAACTTCACTGCTGGTGGTAGAGAAGAAGTAGGTAAAAGTGGGTTCGCCAGTATTTCAAGGTGATTAGGATTTAGGGAGGAAATGTCCTGATTGTAGTAAATAGAGTGAGCAGGAATTTCTTCTGCCATTCAGCTTTGCTTAAACATTTTTAGAGGTAGCGTGTAAGTCTAGAGTGCCAGAGTTGGAGTATGGATCATTGGAGATTGAGAGTGCCTGCGGCTACTCCACAACCAGTGCCGGGGATAGAGGTTCCCCCAATTTTGACACATAATTAAAGATTTTTATCTAAATATGAGCAACAAAAATCTAAGCGAAAAACACTGGTGGTGGGAGATGGAGAAGGGTGGGGTGGGCAGAAACTTCTGATACAACACAAGAATGTTAAGCCTTTCCTACACACTCAATACTTCTGTATTAGCCTAGGGTGGCTGGAACCTTTAATCAGGCTCTGGGAGAGAGAGAGAGAGAGAGAGAGAGAGAGAGAGAGAGAGAGGGAGAGGGAGAGGGAGAGGGAGAGATAGGGAGAAGAATAGGGTCTAGATAGGAGAAATACGGGAGAGAGAAAGGGGGAAGAATAGTAGGAGATGGGATGGAGACGGGAAGATGGCAGGAAGAAGGGAAGGAGACAGGTGAAAGAATAGGGGAAAATGGGAGGCACACAGGGGATGGGAGGAAGAACAGAGGCTAGATGGGAGGAAGAAGGGAAGAAGATATGGGAAAGAACAATGGAAGGCGGGACGAAGAAAAGGGGAAGAACAGTCTGGTGGGGGGGGGGATAAAACAGGTGACGGGGAGGAGGGGGGATTAGCCTACTGGTGGTGGTGGTTGGGGGGGAGAAGAGGGGAGGGGGGATTAGCCTGGTTTCAGGAGGAGGTGGGGGAATTAGTCTGGTGAGGGGGGTTAGCCTGGTGACTGGGGGAGGAGGGGGGATTAGTCTGGTGAGGGGGGGTGATTAGTCTGCTGAGGGGTGGTAAGCCTGGTGACAGGGGGAGGAGGGGGGGTTAGTCTGGTGATAGGGGGGAGAGGGGGGATTAGTCTGGTGAGGGGGGGTTAGATTGGTGACGGGGAGGAGGGGGGATTAGTCTGGTGAGGGGGGGTTAGATTGGTGACGGGGAGGAGGGGGGATTAGTCTGGTGATTGGGGGTAGCCTAGTGACAGGGGGAGGAGGGGGGATTAGTCTGGTGGGGGGGGTTAGCCTGGTGACAGGGGGAGGAGGGGGGATTAGTCTGATGAGGGGGTGGGTTAGCCTGGTGACAGGGGGAGGAGGGGGCAATTAGTCTGGTGAGGGGGGGTTAGCCTGGTGACAGTGGCAAGGAGGGGGGATTAGTCTGGTGAGGGGGGGGGTGATTAGTCTGTGGAGGGGTAGTAAGCCTGGTGACAGGGGGAGGAGGGGGGGTTAGTCTGGTGACAGGAGGAGGAGGGGGGATTAGTCTGGTGGGGGGGTTAGCCTGGTGACAGGGGAAAGAGGGGGAGATTAGTCTGGTGAGGGGGGTTAGCCTGGTGACTGGGGGAGGAGGGGGGATTAGTCTGGTGAGGGGGGGTGATTAGTCTGCTGAGGGGTGGTAAGCCTGGTGACAGGGGGAGGAGGGGGGGTTAGTCTGGTGACAGGGGGAAGAGGGGGGATTAGTCTCGTGAGGGGGGGTTTGATTGGTGACAGGGGAGGAGGGGGGATTAGTCTGGTGAGGGGGGGTTAGATTGGTGACAGGGGAGGAGGGGGGATTAGTCTGGTGATGGGGGCTAGCCTAGTGACAGGGGGAGGAGGGGGGATTAGTCTGGTGGGGGGGGGTAGCCTGGTGACAGGGAAAGGAGGGGGGATTAGTCTGATGAGGGGGTGGGTTAGCCTGGTGACAGGGGGAGGAGGGGGCAATTAGTCTGGTGAGGGGTGGTTAGCCTGGTGACAGTGGCGAGGAGGGGGGATTAGTCTGGTGAGGGGGGGGGTGATTAGTCTGTGGAGGGGTAGTAAGCCTGGTGACAGGGGGAGGAGGGGGGGTTAGTCTGGTGACAGGGGGAGGAGGGGGGATTAGTCTGGTGGGGGGTTAGCCTGGTGACAGGGGAAAGAGGGGGAGATTAGTCTGGTGAGGGGGGTTAGCCTGGTGACTGGGGGAGGAGGGGGGATTAGTCTGGTGAGGGGGGTGATTAGTCTGCTGAGGGGTGGTAAGCCTGGTGACAGGGGGAGGAGGGGGGGTTAGTCTGGTGACAGGGGGAAGAGGGGGGATTAGTCTGGTGAGGGGGGGTTAGATTGGTGACAGGGGAGGAGGGGGGATTAGTCTGGTGAGGGGGGGTTAGATTGGTGACAGGGGAGGAGGGGGGATTAGTCTGGTGATGGGGGCTAGCCTAGTGACAGGGGGAGGAGGGGGGATTAGTCTGGTGGGGGGGGGGTTAGCCTGGTGACAGGGAAAGGAGGGGGAGATTAGTCTGATGAGGGGGTGGGTTAGCCTGGTGACAGGGGGAGGAGGGGGCAATTAGTCTGTTGAGGGGGGGAAAGCCTGGTGACAGTGGGGAGGAGGGGGGATTAGTCTGGTGAGGGGTGATTAGTCTGTGGAGGGGTAGTAAGCCTGGTGACAGGGGGAGGAGGGGGGGTTAGTCTGGTGACAGGGGGAGGAGGGGGGATTAGTCTGGTGGGGGGGGTTAGCCTGGTGACAGGGGAAAGAGGGGGGGGATTAGTCTGATGAGGGGGTGGGTTAGCCTGGTGACAGGGGGAGGAGGGGGCAATTAGTCTGGTGAGGGGGGGGGGGGTTAGCCTGGTAACAGTGGGGAGGAGGGGGGATTAGTCTGGTGAGGGGGGTGATTAGTCTGCTGAGGGGGGTAAGCATGGTGACAGGGGGAGGAGGGGGGATTAGTCTGGTGAGGGGGGGTTAGCCTGGCGACAGGGGGAGGAGGGGGGATTAGTCTGGTGAGGGGGGGTTAGATTGGTGACAGGGGGAGGGGTGGGGAATTAGTCTGGTGAGGGGTGAAGGGTTGGCCTGGTGACAGAAGGAGGGGGGGATTAGTCTGGTGAGGGGGTTAGCCTGGTGACGGGGGTATTAGTCTGGTGAGGGGGGGGGTTTAATCTGGTGACAGGGGGAGGAGGGGGGATTAGTCTGGTGACAGGGGGAGGAGGGGGGATTAGTCTGGTGACAGGGGGAGGAGGGGGGATTAGTCTGGTGACAGGGGGAATTGCTGGATGAACTTTCACTTGTGCTGCTACATAATGCAGGTAGTCTGTATATTACCTGTCACTGGCAGCTCCGGTAATGCAGGAATAGGGACCTCCGGGGTATCTGACCTATCGGCACGGGAACAACAGGGAGACCCAGCCTTCTGCGACCGTCAATCACTGCACAGCCGCGGCCTGCCCACCCGGCATCTAAACGGAACACAGCGGAATCCGCCGCCAGAGCCGGGGATGCAGCATAGGTTTCTGGTCAATCTGGGGGCGTGGAACAGTCTGCCCAGCGCCCTTCTCTGCTGTATCAGCCGCGTACGCGGTATAATAGTAGGGCTGGCCCTGGTACCCTCCCACGATCTCTACACTGCGGCGGTGCCGGCAGCAGCAGAGAAGTGCTGCTGGGTCCTAGAGCCGCTGGATCATCCCAGTGCCCTGCAGCCGGCAGAAAATAGAGGTGCAGGTGGGGTGGTTCTCCAGCTGTGTCCACTAGACCACAGCGTCACTGGCAGGCTGTTGTAGCAGGAAATATTTTTTCCTGTTTACAGCAGCACAGGAGTATGCAGTTACTGTGGGCCTATTTTGCTGATGGGCCTGGAGCTGCAGCTCCATCAGCCCCATTATTAATCCGGCCCTGCCCCTCACACATAGCAGTCCTTTTTTATGTTTTCCTACCCCCTGTAATTTAAATAAGAACAGTGTGCACAGTGCACATTTGGTGCACAACCCAAAAAGGTATGTTTTTTGCTAGCAAGGGGCATGGCCACAAAATAGTACCCCCAATTCAAATTATGCCTCACAGTAGTGCAACTTTATTCACAATTTATCCTGCGATAGTGTCCCTTATTCACATTACATCACACAGTAGTACCACTTTAAAAAAGAAAAGTGACTGATTGCGCTATTTCTCCAGGTGCGTATATGAATAAAAACACGTGTTTTTCACTTCTCTGGTGTTTATTTTAGTACAAACGTTATATCTCATACAACAATATAATAAAAAATATAATAAAAAAAATTAAGTATGCATACTCATTAGGGGCACATTCTAAAAAATTATTTTATAATAATAAAAATGATGATATTTCTCTGTTTTAGACATCCAGTGCTCAAATCTATCAGAGACAATTAATAGTTACACTCCTGGATTAAAATGCAACATAATTTATGTATCCACAACGTTTAAACGGTGATTTTCCAAGGTGAAAACTCAGTTCTCTGTTTAAAGACACAGTTTCCACAACATTGAATATTGCTTATCTTCGTTGTATTAGAACTCAGTCTTTAGCATTAGACCACAGTTTTCATTCATATAATTGCAAAGTCCATAGACTGACAGTTTCTAAATTGAGCCGCTTACCACCGTGTCCGTGGATGCAGACGTGATGGGGAGATCCTCGCCGTGCACAGCGATGCTGGTTTGCTTTCCTTCTCCCCGTCCGTCCTCCGTGGTGGTAGCGGTGCTGGATGGTTTCTAACCCTCAACGTGAGTGGGGCCGCTTGTATGTGGACAATTTTCAGAATAGACTCTCCACCTTGCTAGCCGCGTCTCCTTTGATTGCAGTTCAGCTGGAGCGGCAGGTGTGTAGGAGGTCTCGTTGGTTGTCCTTAGCTCCCAATCCGGCAGGGTTGATCCCAAACAATGTCGCTGATCACTTGGCAGGGTGAAAGGCAATTCTCTAACGCGTTTCGCACACAGGTGCTTCCTCAAAGAGGAGACGCGGCTAGCAAGGTGGAGAGTCTATTCTGAAAATTGTCCACATACAAGCGGCCCCACTCACGTTGAGGGTTAGAAACCATCCAGCACCGCTACCACCACGGAGGACGGACGGGGAGAAGGAAAGCAAACCAGCATCGCTGTGCACGGCGAGGATCTCCCCATCACGTCTGCATCCACGGACACGGTGGTAAGCGGCTCAATTTAGAAACTGTCAGTCTATGGACTTTGCAATTATATGAATGAAAACTGTGGTCTAATGCTAAAGACTGAGTTCTAATACAACGAAGATCAGCAATATTCAATGTTGTGGAAACTGTGTCTTTAAACAGAGAACTGAGTTTTCACCTTGGAAAATCACCGTTTAAACGTTGTGGATACATAAATTATGTTGCATTTTAATCCAGGAGTGTAACTATTAATTGTCTCTGATAGATTTGAGCACTGGATGTCTAAAACAGAGAAATATCATCATTTTTATTATTATAAAATAATTTTTTAGAATGTGCCCCTAATGAGTATGCATACTTAATTTTTTTTATTATATTTTTTATTATATTGTTGTATGAGATATAACGTTTGTACTAAAATAAACACCAGAGAAGTGAAAAACACGTGTTTTTATTCATATACGCACCAGGAGAAATAGCGCAATCAGTCACTTTTCTTTTTTCTTGTGTAGCTTCTTGATCAGTGTTTTGATCAAGTTTTAGCTGTACGTACACAGGTACAGCTGGACAAAGATTGCAGCTCTAAATTTATAAATCTTAAATTAAGAGTAAATAATACAATTAACAAATTAGCGCCTGGATCAGGGTTGTTTTTTCTGGTTTTAGTAGTACCACTTTACCTTATATACGTTACTCCTCACATTAGTGCCCCTCATTCACATAACATCGTACTGAATTGCTCCTTATTCACATTACACCACACCATATTGCTCTTTATTCTCATTACACCACACCATATTGCTCTTTATTCACATTACACCACACCATATTGCTCTTTATTCACATTAGACCACACAGTAGTGCCCTTTCTATACGTTACGCCACACAGTAGAGCACCTTATACACATAATGCCACACATTGGTAATACATTTATACACATAATACCACACAGTAATGCCCCTTACACATATGACACACATTAATGTCATTATAAACATAATGCACCTTACACATTATGCCAAGCCTTATTAATGCCCTTATGCAAATCATTTCCCTTACACATATGCTGCACATTGTTAATGCCCATAATGACACATATAGTGCCCCTTACATATATGTTACACATTATTAATGCCCTTATACACATAATGACACATATAGTTACTGGCGTGAGTCAACTGGCAGCTCTGCTAACGTTGGGTGCCTATTATTTATGAAAATGCATCTTATTTGCATTGCTATGTGGCTAGGATGCACAAGCAGCTTTTGCTGATTAAAATGATATGTGGTATGCCTATATACTGTGTGCAACTGTGGCTGTATCTGCATATGAAATGATTCACACAGAATATAGGCATGCCACATATCATTTTAATCAGCAGAATCTGCTTGTGCCCCTAGGCATACCAGATGCCCTAGGCAATTGCCTAGTTTGCCTATGTCTAAGGCCGGCTCTGCTGCATACAGTACTTTAGGCTGTCAGTATACAGTAAGTTGCGTACTGTATTACACCAGAGTTAGGCTAGTAACTGCATAAACTAGCAAATGACTTCACTTTTCAAATAATTAATAAATTAAATAGAAAAAGGTATAGAACCAACCAAGATAATCATAATATTTTGTATAGATTATAGTTTAGGACACAGGTTCTGTGTCCAGAACCTGGATAGTTGTGGTGCCTTGAGGACCACGTTTGAAAACCTCTGGTTAAGGAGACAAAAAGGGGAAATAAAATAACTTTGACATATTTGCTTTGCATTTGTCAGACCACTGCTGCCCACTTCTTATCTATCCCACCACTAGGTGCTCAGGAGACTTTAATGACCAGTCCAAGAGTATAAAGTGATATTAATCCTGTAAGATCATTTGGCAATACCTGAGATCTGTACATATAGGGGGTCATTCCGAGTTGTTCGCTCGCTAGCAGTTTTTAGCAGCCGTGCAAACGCTATGCCGCCTCCCACTGGGAGTGTATTTTAGCTTAGCAGAAGTGCGAACGAAAGGATCGCAGAGCGGCTACAAAATAATTTTGTGCAGTTTCAGAGTAGCTTCAGACCTACTCCTAGCTTGGGATCACTTCAGACTGTTCAGTTCCTGTTTTGACGTCAAGAACACGCCCTGCGTTCGGCCAGCCACGCCCGCGTTTTTCCTGGCACGCCTGCATTTTTTTGAAGACTCCCAGAAAACGGTCAGTAGACACCCATAAACGCCCACTTCCTGTCAATCACTCTGCGGCCAGCAATGCGACTGAAAAGCGTCGCTAGACCTTGTGTGAAACTACAACGATCCTGTAATAGTACGACGTGCGTGCGCATTGCGCCGCATACGCATGCGCAGAAGTGCCATTTTTTTGCCTCATCACTGTGCAGCGACCGAAAGCAGCTATCGAACAACTCGGAATGACCCCCCATAGATAGAGTGCACAGATCACGCCTGGTGACCCGTTTGATGCACATGGCAGAACAAGACAAGTAATGCTTATTTCCTATTTACAGATGGTTGCTGGCTAATTCACGCATCATGGACTATACATATACCATATATATAAATATCACCCTCTTCCTCTTCTTTGTGGTCTGTTCCATGGATCAGAGATGCAGACTTCCACGTATGTCGGTGCTGGAGGGTATAACACAACCTGGAGATATCATGATCTGAGTCTTGCTAAGTGTTCATATCGACAAAATATACCAAAAGCTGACATTCAGTGAGAAACCACCCAAGACCTTGTGCACTCTGTAAGTCCTGAGTTACTGATGTTCTCATATTTCCTGACAGCCTGACTCAGAGATTTCAGCTAATGCATTTGCTTCTGTCCTGTACGCAGAGGATGTGCCAGACTATGCTGTAGCCACCTGGGAATGTAAATACACAGAAATCCTCGCTGTGAGCAATTTTACAAACGTACATTGGCACGTGTGCAGTATGTCTGCAAAGCACTTATAATCAGGCAACAATTGATCTACTGTGTACATACATATCAGCACTTCATACATTTCTGAATCAGGCACATTGCTTCTGTTTTATTGGGTATTCCTATACAGTTCCAGAACAGAAATGTCACCTATTAATAGGTACTGTACACGTCTACAGATTACATGCTGGATACTAAGATCTGGCAATACACATGTCCAGGTAACAAGCCCAGCATATAGTTGTGAGATAATCATTACCATACATACTACACTGCACAGGTAAAGATCACTGTGCATTAGGGTGGGTTGAAAAACTTGAAAGTGACTGTGGAATTGGGATTAGTTGCCATTCAGGGTCAATATCAACTGTGCAAAATGTCACCCCTCTGAGTTAATATCTTGTGCTCCAGCAAGTACTGTACCTCTTTTTTTTAGTAAAATTGTAAATGTGTTTTTGAAGTTTTGTAGGTCCATCCTCAAAGTTGGGCATGGAGGCCATAAAAGTGATCTTTGAGTATCCCAATGTACGAATAAAAATTGGCATGACCTGAAAATCATTTGTTATTGGTGTGGAGCAGGTCATTGAAAATGGCAAAAGTAGGGAAAATCTGAGGATTTTCAAAGATATCAAGTTGTGTCTTGTGCATGGTAAACTGTAATAAACAACTAGTGTACAGATTCCAATATCCTTATGTATAGTATAATCTTTTCAAACAGTACAGTACATACTGTACAACACAATAGCATAGCATAATATCAACACCACTGTCTATGGGTTCTTATTGTTACAAATAGTTAAGTTTAGATGGGTCATAATAATAATAATTTGGATGATAAGATAAAATGAGCTTAAAGTAAATTATAATAGTGCTTTCATCACAATATGTACACTATATATTGTACATGTTTCATACAACTTATACCCCTTTCACACTGCACAAATAACCCGGTATCGACCCGGCATATTGCCGGGTCGACACGGGTCGGTGTGTGGTGTGAAAGGACCATGGTCAAATTCCCGGGTCTCCCGACCCGGTTATTCAACCCGGGAATAAAGCAGTGTTATTCATGGGTTGAATACCGGGTCAGTGGCAGCATGAACGGTTCCCTGGGTCGATGCGACCCGAGACCCGTTCACTACATAGGGAGAGACGGCGTGGAGATGAGCTCATCTCCCAGCACCGCTTCCGCCCCCCACCACTATGGCAACTGTCTCGGAGCCGTTTTCAATTCCCTGGTGGGATCCGGCATTGGCGGTGTGAAAGGGGTATTATACCACTTTCAAATCGCAAACCCAGGTCAGACCTGGCTTTTGAACCAGGGTCTGACCCTGGTCCAAACAGGCTCAGACCCTTTTACTTTGCAGTTTCGATCCAGGTTATTCACGAGTTATTCCCGGGTTGTTGCCTTTCACACTGAACCCGAGTCATCCATGTTAAACACTGTGATGTTGTTTAAAATTGACTTTTCTGGCTCACATTTATGAGGTTTCAAAGGAAATAAAAGGAGGGGCTGGGGACTGCTCTGAGCAGACACATAAACAGCCAATCAGCACCTTTTTCTGAGACCCGGGTTGAATATCCCAAGTCAGAGGCTTTCACACTGTACAACGACCCGGGTCCAACCCGTGTTTAACCCTTCTTTTAACCCGGGTTGAAATGCTGGGTTTCTTGACTCAGGTTATTCACTTTGGCGTTTTCACACTGCACCTCGACCCTGGTTAACCCGGCAACAACCTGGCAATAACCCGGGTTATTTTAGTGATCTGAAAGGGGTATTAGTTGACTACCACAAGGTGAATGCAATGATTTAGTATGTAAGATATAGAATGCTATGTGCAATACTGAGCAGGTTTACCAGATAGCACAGGTAATGCAGGAAGACTAGAAGTCTAAGTACAGAAAATGAATCCTGTGAGTATTACTGAGCATGTTTACCAAATAGCATAGGAAATGCAGGAAGACCAAGAGACCAAGTTGTTATGCACCCACCATTTTCAGCCAACAAGTCATGCCTCCATGGCTGGGGTGATCTAATGAGCTTGTGAGGGTGAGAAAACACATTTAGGGAGACATTGTTGGTTTTACCTGAGGGGAAAAGCTTTGTTAATGGGATGCATTTTGCACAATATAGTGGAACTCTGGAAGCTTATCAGGTGCACTTTAGAGAAAGTAATAGAAATACTTTAAATCATAAATGTGACAAATGTAATAAATATACAGTATTCAACTGAAGCCATAAATAAGGACAAACCGAGCAGCATTATAATAAAAAAAGTAAAACTTTTAAAAACTGAAGAGGTGGTAATACAGTGAAAGTACTGTAGGTAAGACTTTAATGGGACAGTTTTATTGTTTTCATCCTTCAAAATTCCACAAATTTGTAAGATCACAATTATAGCGTTAGACAAATTCCGAACGGAAAAAGATATAGAGGATATAGACTTTTAACCTAAATAGAATAGGGAATGCAATATAACTCAGGTTGAACTTGATGGACTGCTAGTCTTTTTTCAACCTCACCAACTATATTACTATGTTACTATGTATACTATAAGTATACTATAGGTGCTAGGTTTGGACAATGGTAGGTTAACCATAAATATTTACCATCAATGGTTCCATCAGTGGTTAAGCTCAATGGTATAAAATGAAAGACAGGGTTTCACCCACTGATGGTCAATGGTTTCCATCCACCATCAATTGTTTCACCCCCTGATAGTCATCCCTGCTCAGCTCTGGGCCCCTGTAACACAGACAGGTTGGTGGGTAGAGACTCTGCAATCTGTGCTGTCTGAGTTAGGTGTAAAGTGTGTTTGGTGAGCTCAAGCTATTGCAGCTGCATCCAATGCTTGCAGAAGGATTCCTTGCATGATTCCCTAAGGGGGATGGATCCTTCTGAGGGATAGGGCCCCCAGAGGTCATCGCGTGGTTTTGGTTCCAAAGTATCCAAAGTAATAACTCCTGGTGCCCAGACAACTATTGTGGCTGGCCAGTTTGGTGCATCAGGTAGCACCATGAGCAACTAGAGAGGCAATGACAGCTGTTCACTCAGCATGGCTTCAGTACAGATAGAGCCACAGCTAGCCCTCCCTATGCTGCAGGGTGCTCTCCTGTGTGATGGAGCACAGGATGGAGTGGTAGTGGCAGCTATATGCCCTGTTGGCATGGCTGTGGCAGGGCAGCTGGAGCCACAGTCAGATACTCCCAAACTCTCCCCGAGTTCTCCGCTGATGTCTGCCCAGGGGGGACGTAAAGCCTCTAGATGCCTTAGGAGAATCTACCTGGGTCCCCATGTGATATCAGGGATGAAGAAGTAAGAGGGAGGAGGAAGAGACCTTTGACAACTTCTCTATGGAAGACCTGCATGAAGAACCCACACGCATAAAGTCTAGAGTTGCTAATAACAAGAAAAAAAATACCTGCTACAAGTGGGAAAAACGTGTACTATAGGAGGCAAAAAAAACCACCCTGAAAAGGGTTAGAGCCAAATTACAGGAGAAGTGGGTGGAGAGAAAGGAGAAGCATATACAGACAGCAGTGAAGACATTACCTAATTGGGATGGAGCCCAACTGTTACTGAGGCCAGTGGAGAGTGTGAGTGGTGATTCTAGCAAGTCTACAGAGGCTATTTGTGCACCTGAGAGGGATTCTACTGTAGCTCAGCGTCCCATGTGTAGATGTCTGCTGAGCTACAGGAAGAAGCAGCAACTGAGAGTATGTCATTCCTCCTGGCAGCAGCAGATAATGTAGAGGTCACTAGAAATGTAACACTGTCTAGTCTGGCTCAGGGTGTCCCTGCTTCTGATGATTTCCCTACAGCAGCTGATAGTGTGAGGTCTGCTCTCCCAGAGGCAGTAGCTGAGTGTATGCAGATTTCCCCAGCAGCAGAGGCCCAGCATGGCAGTGATTTCAGCACATTGTCTGGGATGGGTTAGAAGACTGTTTTTAACATTGTACAGAATCTTGCTTCTAACACTGACGGTGACTTAGTGCAACCTTGTAATACTGCACAAGGGATGACAGTCTTAGACAGAAACATTTTATCTGAGGGGGTAGAGACGGGATTCAGGCTGTGTATGGCCAGTTGGATGCTACAGCAAGGTTAAAATTTGCAACTGAATTAATCAGTAGTAAAAAAAATTACAAATGTACTCAATGTGCCTAATGCTGTAAATAAAAATATAAATAATAATATTGATGATGCAAATAAGCAAACTGTCCCGGGCACAAGATCTTATGCTAACAGGTGGCAGGACCAAAAGTAAATGGGAATGTTCTCCTGACAGCAGTTGCTTCTGGTCAAATTACTAAGAGGAGAAATCTATTGTAATTTAAATGGTCAGGGATAGGAAATATCCTAAGAAAATGTATATTTCTGGAGAGGATTTTGAGCCTGGGCTTCTATGCTCTGGATCTGTATGCCTCTATCCATCCAGTCAAAACATCTGATTTTAATGTGAGCTTCCTATCCCATCAGGGCTTACAGACCTTTTAGAAGAAGTAGCAGGCACGCCGATTCCAAGCACCATATAACAACTATAGAACAAATTTAGTGACCATACAGGATAAAGTTAAAATAACAATATTAGTCAGAAACCAGTCAGAAACCAGTACATTCCTGGTCAGCATATTTTATTCTGGTTGTCCAGATGCTGCATAATACAATCTAACATAATAAATGTTGGTTTCACAATGGTAGTCTGGAGAGGTGCATGTTTGGCTATGGTTCAGTAAAAAAGTACAGAAAAAGGTTTCTTGCATATACCTTCTCTGGCCTATATTTGTCGAGACTGTGTCCAATACGTCTACCCTGGACAGCAACACACCTGCTTCAGATGTGGAGAATTTTAAAAGGAAAATAAAGGTAAGAGGAAAAAGAAGGGTTACAGTGATTAATTAATCCTCTCTAATAGATTTAATGCCTTTTCCAATTATGAAGAACAGGATAAGAGGTAGTAACAAATGATGAAGATTTAGTTTTTGTTTACAAGGTTCGTAAGAGAAAGACAAAGCAGGGTGAGAAAGCTTCTGTAAGTGACAAAAGAAAGAAACAGATGGAGGGTTTGGAGAGTTGTAGAGAAGAAAGATTAGATTGAGATCTGGTAGGCACAGATTTAGGGGATGAAGAGGTGGCTGAAAATTCTATGGTAGATGGCAGGAACTGCCCTGCTCATAAGATGGTAATAGAGGAAACACCACAGGTAGAGGAGGAGTAAGAGATTGAGATAGTATCATCAGGTTCAGTAATTGCACCGAGTGGGGCATCTGCAGGTAATTTGTTGGGGGTTCCAGGCTTGCCTCCTACGTCAGAGTGCAAACCACTGGTTCCTGACCCATTACAAAGTAAGAGTGGCGTGTCCCAAAAGTCAGACCATGGTGATGGTATGCAAGTTGCCATTGGGAAGGGGAAAACTTCTCTCAAAGGGAAAAGATTCTAGAAGATCTAGGTCTTCAAATAGGGTACCAAGGAAATATGTAAAGTAAAAGTGAGCAGGGTCCTGTTCTATAACCAAATGAAACATATATCCTGAATTCATACAATGTGCTACCATTAATATATCTTCTTTCATTTCTGAATGAGCTTGTTTTATGGCCTTTGATTTTTTTTAATACAGTTGAGATTGAGTTTTTGTTTTTGCAAAAGATGAGATTTAGTAGGTTGGACATTCTCCACAAGGCGAAGTGGGAGTGGAGGTATGGGTCTTCCTTATGGTCTCTTGTGGCCAAGTCATACGGTGAGATGGCAGTGATTTTTACTGGTATGGTAACTATGCACAGGGTTTTAGAACTACAGACTGGTAGTTGTATGATTTTAGATGTCAACCTATGGGGACATGACCTGAGGCTAATCAATATATCGGTCACAGTCAAAAAGGGACAGGAAATGCCTCTTCAAGGAGATATACCCTTTCCTTTTTATGGCTCAGCAGACTGTCTTTGGTGGAGATTTCAACACCGTTATTAGGCCAAAACACAGGGGAGTTTCAAAGACAGCCCTTGGCTATGAGATTTTTAGTTAGAATGATTAGACAGGCATTTTGGTGGATGTGCATGTTTGACATTCTCCAGACCTCACTGGTTATAGTTTCCTTAGTGGTAGTTGTAGGTCTTGGATAGATTTTTTTTTTTTTACAAAAAAAGGTGCGCCCATCGCCGCATCTGGGGCGTGCACGCATCCGAGACATGTACGCGCACCCATTCACTTTAATGGGAACTTCTCTGTGCACTCCCGTAGTGGGGCTAGGCGCCGGATTGCCTAGTTCCGCCGGGAGTGCATGCCTGCGATGGAGCAGCACTAGATGAGTGCGGTTCCATCTGTAGATCCGAATGGTGGGTAGAAATTAAAAAGAGAATTTGGAGATTCTTCAAGAGGTTGATAGCTAAAAAGATCTTGATAAAGCAAAATATCTACCAGAGTTTGAGAAGGAAATTACATTTTTTTATTTTTGAGTGTGGGGACAGTGAGAAGGCTCATATGAAGGAATATCAGTATAACCAGCTGGATTCTTTTGATTTTGGAAAGGGATTTTGGCAATTACCACTTGCCCGATTGTTACCAGAATTTTGGAAGATCTGTTGAGAGAAAGGAGGTGAGGGGTCTTTATGACAAACAGGGTGTTCTTCATGACAATACATTGCCCTTCACAATACATATAGAAAGATTTGGCAGAAGTACTTTTCAACAGGTTGTCAGAATTTTCAGAACAACTGCTTTCCCCATCTCAGCACTGTATGGTGAATGGCTGAAGCACATTTAGTGTTATCTTTGGTGTCCAGGAGGCCATAGAGCGGTGCCATGCTGAGAAATTGGGAAAATACTTGCTGGCACTGGATAAGTCTAAGGCTTTTGTCCGAGTGAATCATGAGTACCTATGGGCCCTACTTGAAAGGTATGTTTTTCCAGTCAGGGTGGTGAATAAATTCAGAACAATATACAGTCGGGCCAAGAGCTTCCCACTTGTTAACGGTTTGATGGTTCCTGCTTTTAGGTGAGCTATGGAGTATGTCAGGGTTGTCCCTTTAGACACCTCCTGTATGTGTGACCCCTTCATAAAAAGGATAGAGAATGGTATAGTTGGAGGGGTGCAGCTGAGCGCAGAGTTCCCTTTTAAGGTGGTAGCTTACGCGGATGATGTAAAAGTGGTTCTGTCATTGGATGCAGAGGCACGTGACATGGAAGAGCTCATCTGTGAATACTCTATAGCCTCGTGCTCCAGGGTTAACCAAGAGAAATGTGATGCTTTCTGGATGGGGAGGAAGGGGAATAATTTTCCCTTCTGGACAAAATCCCCCAGGCCGGTCTTCAAATAAAGAATCTAGGTATTTGTTTTGACCATGGCGATTATGCAACAGTAAATAGTGTGAGGTGTATGGAGAATGCTGCCCAGAAAGTGGAGAGCTGGAGGATATGTAAAATCTGTTTCAGGGAAAGGGTGAACTTGTGCAAAACATACAGTACCTGATCCTTTATTTTTTATATTTCAATTATGTGTGCTTTTTGCCTTAATCTTTATGGGTCAGGTTGAACTCCTTGTTTTTCCTTTTATTTTGGGGAAACCTAATGAATCTATTTAAGAGAGGTATTACTTACAAGTTGATGAAAGACAAAGGGGCTGGCATGGTCAACCATGTTGTCTTTCTTGTTGCAACTTTTTTTTAAATTAACCTTGGCACTGTATTGTTAGAAATTCTTCCTTGATGTGTAAGTGGATTTGGGGTCTGGGTGTCTACCTTTCCTCAAACTTTGGTAAGGTGGTGGCCAAGTAAAGAATCCTCAAATTCAGAAAGGGTATCTTCCAATCTACGTTGTCCAGAGCTTGAAGGTGACAAAGCTTTGGGGTCTGAAAGTGGAGAAAGTCAAAAGCTTTTCCAGGAAGAAGATGAGGTAGAGGATTTTGTGAACCCACTTTCATGATCTAAAAAGCTTCGCTCAGTTTTTCTTTACAAAATGTGTAAATCATGGGGTAATATACGTAGTTTAATTTTTTGTACATACAGTATTTCTTTACTTTGATGATTTCTCCTGTTATATTGAAGATTGTATTTAGTTTATGTTATATGTTATGCATTATTATGTACTGTATCATGATGTGATAGATTTTATTTAATTATTCATTGTATATATTGTAATATAAGTTGCAAGTTTAATAAATGAGAGCATCCCATGCTCTATTGCTCACTGAGCTATGGGCAAATCAGAACTTAAGGGAAGGGCTTAATGGGTTGCATTGGGGTCTGAGTTAGGCTCTGTATCCTGACACCAAGTAGAAAAAAAAAATCATTAAGGGGCTCTGTACTATTGATAGTGGCCAACAATTGACTCTCTACCACTAATGGTAAAAACATCTACCTTGGTGGCTTTCCATCATGGTTTGTAACCATCAATGGTCAATGACCAACCCTAGAAGGTGCACCCCTCTTACTGAGATGTTCTTCAGAACCAGGAAGTGAGCATGTACCTTGATATTTGTAGCTGTACACCATAACTAGCTTTAATTTATACTGCAAAGTTACAATTTTATTTTAATATCAAAATTGTGATTGTTTGCAGATATTATGCAAACTATTTTTTGTGATGTGTATTTAAGGTTAGGGAACAAATGAACATATAAACTTTTATCTATCCTAAAGGTTCAGCTTGGACTACTACCATCAGTTTCAGATTGTGATACACACCATTGAAGAGATCAACAGGGATCTCAAAATTCTCCCAAATGTAACATTAGGGTTCCAGATATATGACACCTGCAATATACCACATAAGGAATTACAAGCAGCATTACAATTCCTATCTGAGTTTGCCACACTCACATCCAAAAGCCAGTGCAGTTCTCAGTCATATTTCCCTGCAGTTATTGGTTCCACTACTTCTTCAAACTCAGTCATCTTGGCTCATCTTCTGGGGACATTCCGATACCCACAGGTAAGAAGTTCTGAAGGACCTGTATTTAATAACCATAAAATGTTCCTTAGTATTGACTTGCATTTGGGGGAGGTAACGGTGGCTGGCTAGAAAACTCAGGCATTTTATTACCATTTTCTGGTTGTGCCAGAGTCAGCCACTGAGAATTCATTCATAGATAGTGGAGGCCCCAGCTCCTTAGGCGAGATGATCATTCTGAAACAGCATAGAATTGCTCAGAGGTTTAATGTGTGACCGGTGTTACCAATGTTTGTAGTTTTATACGTAAGCAGCAGATGTGAGACTATGGCAGTGGGCATCTCTATGCAGAAACTGGCATCTGAGACACAAGCATACTTTCACACCTATGCACAGGCAACTTTGTGTACGCCTATGCAACTTTGCACATCTCTTAATCAGATCCGGCATTATTTTACAGCATTGGGGCATACGAATACAATACTTCTTTATATTAATAATATTCTGAAAGTGTGACCCCACCAAAAACTGAAATCTCAATTTTGAGAATTAAAACACTGAGGTCACTCTAGTTTATGCAAACCTGCTGCTCAGTCCATGTCCTCATGTTCTAATACTTCTCTTTGTTTGCAGAATATCTCCGACCTGTAACTTGTTAAAACCCTTGATATGTGTTAAAGTCTCTGTCATGTCGTCGTGTCCCCCCCCCCCCCCCACACACACACTTTTCCTTTCTCTGCGCCAAACTATATATGTTAATATATTTTAGTCTTTCTGGGTAAGTTTTGTGATGTAGGCAATGCACCATTTTAGTTGACCTTCTTTGTATGCTCTCTAATGGCTTTATATCCTTCTGGAGATATGGCCTCCAGTTCTGGACACAGTATTCTAGATGAGGCCGTACCAATGGCCTATACAGTGGCATTATTACTTCTTTCTTTCTGCTGCTGATTCCTCTACCAATGCAGCCAAGCATCTGACAAGCCTTTCTCATTGCTTTGTTGCACTGTTTGCCTTCACTCCTTCATACTCCTGCCAACAGAGTGCAATAAGTGAATTCTCTCGGTAGTCTAAGGCTGGGTACACACCTGGCTGACCTAATGACCTAATGATTGGTAAGTGCATATACCCTTACCAATCATCTGATTGATGTGTCGTGCCTGATGTCACAACTGAGTGAGCATTTAAATGTGCCTGCCCAGTTGAGATGTCATGCATCAGTGGTCTCCCTGCAGCAAGTGGACCGCCCATAAACACAGCCAGATCACCAATATTCTGCATACTGCATGCAATATGTCTGTGGACGACATCATTCATAGACATGTCGTCTGTACACAGCAGCCGATGCACTACAGATATATCGCTCATTCAATGGAACAAGCAATATAAAGTGTCTGAGTGTGTACCCAGCATAACTTTCGAGCTTGCTAAGTACTGTAACACTTTGGGGCCAGGTTTTATTTAGGACACTTCACTTTAAACTAAATTACTATATTGTAAATAAAAAATGGAGAATAAGACTTAACCAGCGCTTCTGATAGTCATCCAGATCTGACGTATTTCTTATGCTTTCATCGTCATAAGATACCGTGTATAAAGAAGAAAAGTGTATATGGTGAAATACTGATTAATATGCACAAAAACAAACAATAGATAAAATACAGCACAAATCCCAGAGTTAAAAACAGGTACAGTGGGTAATTACCAGATGATGAAAGCATAAGAAATATGTCAGATCTGGATGACCATCAGAAGCGCTGGTTAAGTTTTATTCTCCATTTTTATCTACATTTGAGCACTTTTGGTGAGGGTTGGAGGACACCTCACAGGAGTTTAAGTAATTACTGGCTGCTGTTGCGCACTCGACATTCCTTTGCTTTTTTCTAAATTACTATATTTTTTATCTACAAATTGGTGTAAAATCTACAGATTTATTCACCTACACCTATCTGCAAAGTGTGCCAAACATCCCTATTTGGAGGCCATGCAACATGCAATTAATCATGCATCTTTTTTGCTCAATATATTATTGAATTTGCATCTGTATCACACTATTAATGTGATAAAATCACAAGGTACTGTAGGCATACCCTGTATACCACTAGTGGGTTTGCATACTATAGAAATGTGAATAAGACCCTAATATGAGAATATAGGCAAGAGGGGGGTGGGGGGGCATAGGACTGAGCCATGTCAGGTCTTTTGCGACACAACATCGTGCAAATTTAAATTGCCATGATTGTGAAAAGTGCAAGTTCACTGTAACTCTATTGTGGTCCGAAAGAGATGCAAAAGTGCTTTCATTGACACACCCACGAAACTACCATAACACGACCGCTGATTGGACTATTATTGCATGCATTTCTAGCCACCACTCGTAAATGCCCATCACTTCTCCAAAACATTTCTGATAACGTGTGTCTCATTCTAACAGCAACTTTGCCAGGACACTTTGGGGTATATTTAGTGAAAGTCGATTTGGATTAATTCTGATCGATTTTTGGTCGATATATGGATGATTTTTGTTAAATTTTGTATTTCATGGTCTAAATCACAGATTTACTAACATATGATTTTTGACATTGTTTAAAAAGAATTAAAAAAATCATTTGTTAGTAAATGTGCGATTTAGGGGTATATTTACTAAAAGTCGATCTGGGTAAATTTTTGGTCCATATTTGGTCAATTTTGTATTTCAGGGTCTAAATTCAACATTTACTAACTTCTTCATTTTCTCCTTTTCTCCTTATTTTTCTTCTCCTCCTTTTTATCCATCTCCTTGTCATTTTTCTCCTTTTTATTCTTCTTCTTTTTCTCCTTTTCCTTCTTTGTTTCCTTCTAATTTTTCTCATTTTTTCCTTATCCTCCTTTTTCCACTTTTTCTACTTTTCTCCTTCACCTTTTTCTCCTTCTTTTTTGCCTTCTCCTTCTCTTTTTAGCTCCTTCTCCTTTTTTCCTTCACCTTTTTCTCCATCTCATTCTTCTCCTTCTTTTTCTCACGTTTCTCCTTCTTCTTTTTCTTCTCCTTTTTTCCTTTTCTCCTTCATTTTCTCATTCTTATTCTTTCTTATCTCCCTCTTCTTCTCCTTTAGTTTTTTTCTTCTCTGTTTTCTCATTCATTTTTCTCCTCCTTTTCCTTTTTATTATTCTTTTATTTCTCCTTCTCCGTCTCCTTTTTATCCTTCTCTTTCTTAGTCTTTTTTTCTCCTTTTCCTTTTTCTCCTTCTCTTTTTCCTCCATTTTCTCCTTCTTCTCTCCTTTTCTCTTTCTCCTTCTTCTCCTTTCACTCCTTCTTCTCTTTCTCATTCTACTCCTTCTCTTCTTCTTCTTCCTCCTCCCCCTCATGTAGTGGTGTACATTTACATATTTTTTGTACAAAATATGAATAGTCCGCATTGATGTGCTCTTTAATCTGGACCATGAGAATTATGATTTAAAAAAAAAATCTGTAACATGTTATGAGGGTTTGGTATTAATTGATTCTAAATAAAGGACAATGACTTAGGTCAACAAAGAAATGTTCATTCACTAACAATTAACTATCCATATAATCAATATGATTATAGAATGATCACAGGTTCCAGTCTTTAAGTGACTGACTGACTGACTGACTGATTGATTGATTGATTGATTGATTGATTGAGTGATTGATTGATGCAACTGAGAAAAATCTCTGTTGGTTGAAAAATGTATTTAATAAGAGTTCAAGACTTGTACTAGGCATATAAATGCTTTTAAAGTCAAGTCAATTTATATAAAAGTCTCCCAAAATTAGGTCACTTTTTATATTTAGTGAAATGTATCACACTGGTTAGTGACTGGAGAGCGGGTTGAGGGTGTCATTAAATGTCAGCAATGATGATCAATTTAGGGAAGAGAAAACAAACATTTGCAGTTATGTATTTGAATCCAGATTAATAGGAGTTATGTTTCAGTCTAAAATTCACAAGTTCCATTGTACAGAATAATTATATTCCTCTACTCTTAGTACTGTCTTACATTATATGATTATCCATGTCAGAATTTATTCTTCTGAAAAAAATCACTAATATAATCATTGTGTAACACTGTAGTGTTCTCTCTGATAGAGGCAGGTTGTACTTCTCAAACACATTAATAGAGATAACATAAATTTAAATTTCTTTATTTCACCAGAATTCTTGACAGCTGGAATTTCCTCTTTAATGGTTTAAATATCACAAGATATTATAACAGAATACACTAGCATCATATTTTTTTACATTGACAAAATATTTTTTTATCACTGTTGATGTGTCTAATGCAAACATAAAGAAACTCTCCTAATGAGAGTGCAACACTTTCTTTTAAAACTGTAACTTTAAATAGTACCGTACTACCTAGATTCTGCTTACTTGCACTAAAGATGGTTACATACTAGACCTTTATTTGAATGTTTGGACAATTTCTGACAGATTGTCCAGCGTGTGCACACTATCACGCACTCCTGTGAGTCGTTTGTTGCATCTTCAGATTGGTCATGCATGCAGGTTAATCTAAAGATTTGTCAACAATTTTCAGAAAATCGTGCAGTGTGTACTCACTCCTTGAGATATACTGTATATAAATCTATATATATATATATATATATAGGTAGAACATGAAGTAAGCGGCACTCAAAGTCTGGTGAAAAAGTCAAATGTATTTCACACACATAGGTGAACCGACGTTTCGGGGACCAAGCGCCCCTTTGTCAAGGTGAACAACAGTGTACATAATAAAATTCATACCTTTTAAAGAAGGAGAAAACCCGCCAAGTGCTCCAAATCACGCCTGCCCGGCCGCTCGTGGTCCGTCTTCCGCTCCGGCTCTCCCGGATGACGTCATGCTCAATGCGCCCTGCGTGCGCGTCGTTGCCTTGGTTACCCGATGCTGAACACGGCCGGGCTGCGGCGCTGATCGTGAAAATATAAACAGTGCATAACAGCATAAATTACAGACCCATCCACCACTAAAACTGAATCAATTGCTGCAGTTAGGTGATACTTGGGAGAATGTGTTCTATACACAGTCCCTCTAATACGTTAAATTGCATAAATTAAGCGTGGTGAATTTAAAAAGGTCACCCATATGGCTTGCTGGATTGCTGTCCTTTATGTGACAGACTGATGCAGAATGGATGATGTGCATATGATCCCTTGTTTTATAAAAACAGGGACTATTACCACTATCTATGAAGCTATATAAGGACCAATAAAGTCGCCCCCTGCTGGACCTACTTCAGAATCACCAAGTATCACCTCTATTGCTGCCAGATAAAAATACTCTTTAGAGGAGATCTCAAATGTGCATACGATAGTCCACTAATTAATTGGTGAGGTTACAACAGCTATACCCCTACTGCTGTTATTAATTCTGTGTTACTGCTGCTTATTTAAAAATGTTCCAATTCAATCTCTCGTTCAAGCCATGAGGATTAGTTGTGTTCAATTCAAAGATCCATTTGGTTTCTAAACGCAAAAGTTTGCCATCCCTGTCTCCCCCTCTAATGTGTTTGGGAACATTATCTATAATCATGTGTTTCAAGTCATTCATGGTGTGTTTGGCCGCCGCAAAATGTCTTGCCACTGGTTGCTCCGACTCTTTTCCTGCCAGTGCTTGCTTAATGGCAGACCGGTGGAGGGCCATCCTCTCCCTGAGAGTCCTTACTGATTTTCCCACATAGTGGAGACCACATGGGCATTTTATGAGGTAGACTATGTGAGTGGTAGTGCAGGTAAGTACATAATTGATCTTGTACGTTTTGTCTCGATGAGGGTTGTCAAATCTAGAACCAATTATCATGTTTTCACACGTAGTGCATTTGATGCACTTGTAACATCCAGGCTGTCTGGTCAGGAAAGTAGATGAGGTCTGTTCCTGTCGTTGGAATCCCGTGATATCTGTGTGGACTATTACGTCCTTGATGTTCCTGCCCCTTGAAAAACACATCATTGGTCGTGTCCCCCTAAAAATCGGTAACGACTGATCCGAAGCGATGATGGGCCATAAGGCTCTAGTCGCTCTCTGTACTACCGGGCTCGTGGTGTTGAATCTGGAGATGAAAGGAATGGCCGGACTCCTTGAACGTTTACTGGGTAGGAGAAGGGACTCTCTAGACAATTGCATCACCTCCTGCTTATGCTTTGCAAGGAGTTGACGATCATATCCCCGTTCCCTGAATTTCAGAATCATCTTGTCAAACTCTTCTTCCAGCTTATCTCGATCACTGATCAGGCGAGATACCCTGATCATTTGGGAGCGAGGCAGACCATTTTTGAGGGCTTTGGGGTGGTGGCTGTTGGCTCTCAACAGGGTATTTCTGTCTGTTGGTTTCGTATACACCCCTGTCTGCAATGTACCCTCCATGATGGAAATCTGTACATCCAGGTAATGAATAGAGCTTGTACTGGTCTGATAGGTGTATTTAACACCCTCCGGTCTGGAATTAGTAAGGTGCATCAGCTGATCAAATCTTTCTGCACCCCCTGTCCATAGGAGGAAGAGGTCATCTATATACCGGGAAAAAAATAAAATATGTTGAAAGACTGACTCTTCATGAAAAAACACCTTCTCTTCTTCCTCGAACATGTAGATGTTTGCAAACGATGGGGAGACATTGCTCCCCATCGCACACCCCGTCTTTTGGCGATAGAATTTGCCATTAAATAAAAATAAATTTTTCTCTAGGGTCATGCGGAGGAAGTTCATGAACAATGGAATATCCAGTTTGTCCATGTTTTCTTTTTTCAAGAAAGCTTCCATAGCTGTTAATCCTGCCTCATGTGGTATGTTAGTGTAAAGACTAACTACATCCACCACACACATGAGGGTTCCATCCGGTACCTGCCGAATTTCCCTCAGCCGATTAAGGAAACTGGTAGTGTCTTTTATAAAGTGCTTGTGCTTCAGGATAAACGGTTGCAATATACTGTCTAGAAAGACTGACACTGGTTGAAAGATAGATTCTCTGGCAGCAATGATGGGTCTACCTGGTGGGGACAATTGGTTCTTGTGCAGTTTGGGTACCGTGAAAAAAATGGGCACTAGGGGATTTTCCTGGAAAAGTGCTTTGTGCAGTTTTGTGGTTAATTTGCCACTATCCTTAGCTGCATCTAAAGTGCTTTTTAGTGCTTTTTGATATTCGGCGGTGGGGTCACGGGCCAATTCCTCATATACGTTAACATCCGCAAGTTGACCCTGTATTTCCTTCACATAATATTCCAAATCCAATATTACCACCCCTCCCCCCTTGTCCGCGGGACGGATGACTATGTCCCTATACTCGCCTAATTGTTTTAATGCAGTTTCCTCCTCTTTAGATAAATTGTGATGTTTTGGAACAGTGGCTGCTGCCTTATTGTATTTGTGAACGGAATCATCCAGCAATCTGGTGAAAGCTTTAATTGAGGCGTTAGTGGACATGGGGTCAAAGGTGGATACAGAACGTTTATTGAGAAAATCTTGGTGCTTGCAGTCCAAATCAGTGGGTGAAGATTCTTTATCCGGTGAATTTTGGAAGTACTCCTGGCGTCTGAGTTTGCGTGCATAATGGTGAAGCTCAATGTTCCACCTGAAATCATTAAATGTGCTGGTAGGTACAAAAAACAGGCCTTTCTCCAGTACACTCTGCTCTGCCTCTGAGAGTGTTCTCTTGGAGAGATTGTAAATCATCGTTTTTTGTTTGTTGTGGCACTTTTGGTCCCGCGTGCACTGGCCACCCCTGCGGGTGGCCTGCCTCTTCGCCCTTTTTCGGTTTGAGCCACCGGCGGGGTCCCTAAAGGGACACTGGGCTCCAGGGCCGGTCCTTCAGAGTCACAGAGACAAAATTCGCTGTCGCTATTGGAGGTGCCTGCTACATTCTGCTGCATTTCTCTTCTCTTGCGCCAGCTGTGCCTGCTTCTGTGGTTATATGGGCCTGATGTTTGTGCACTTTCTCCCATCAACCACCTATACACCCGATTGGTGTCATAATCTTCCTTCACCATGTGAAGCTTATTTCTTTTAAACTTTACCAGGTCTCCCTTGTATCGGTCTATCTGGTGCTGCAGCTTGTTTAACCATTCTTTGTTGGAATCGTTCTGCAACATGGACTTGTGTAAGGTTTCAATACTGAGGATTTTCTCCCGTGTCCCGCTCAGTTCCTTACCTGCTTCTTCCACAACGAGTAAAATAAGGTCCAAACTGCACTTGTTTAGGATCCCGACCCATTTTCTACAAAAATCTGGGCTGTGTCTGCCTATAGTGGGCACATTCCTGACACGAAAGCCCCGCGGGATCATTTTTTGTCTGTGGTATTCAGACAAAGAGATCCCGTGTAACAAAAAATCGGTTTCCCTTCGTTTCAACTTGAGGAGCTGATGGTAAATGTCCTCAATATTGCCCTCAGTGCCGGGGGGATCCAGCTGCTCTTTAAATCTAAGACGTTCCGCATCATCGTCTGTAAAACTGAAGGACTCTCCCAGTGTAGGGTACATTCCTCTGCACCCCGGGGAGTCATCTGTAGCCATGGGATCCATAAGTGCTCAGTGCAAAAGTGCTGGTGCTGAAGTGCTATAAGTGCTTGTGCAAATGATGCTCACTCCTGGCCAGGATACTGCTTCAATATGCAGCGGTATTTAGAAAATTTTGGGGGTGCCCTGCCCCGTGATGGGGTGCTGGGAGTCTAGCTTCCAGAAACTCCAAATGCCAAACACAAACTGTCCGGACCGGCACTCCCCCTCCACACTTTACTGCTTAGGTGCCATCTCAGGAATGGATGAGAAGGTAGAACATGAAGTAAGCGGCACTCAAAGTCTGGTGAAAAAGTCAAATGTATTTCACACACATAGGTGAACCGACGTTTCGGGGACCAAGCGCCCCTTTGTCAAGGTGAACAACAGTGTACATAATAAAATTCATACCTTTTAAAGAAGGAGAAAACCCGCCAAGTGCTCCAAATCACGCCTGCCCGGCCGCTCGTGGTCCGTCTTCCGCTCCGGCTCTCCCGGATGACGTCATGCTCAATGCGCCCTGCGTGCCCGTCGTTGCCTTGGTTACCCGATGCTGAACACGGCCGGGCTGCGGCGCTGATCGTGAAAATATAAACAGTGCATAACAGCATAAATTACAGACCCATCCACCACTAAAACTGAATCAATTGCTGCAGATAGGTGATACTTGGGAGAATGTGTTCTATACACAGTCCCTCTAATACGTTAAATTGCATAAATTAAGCGTGGTGAATTCAAAAAGGTCACCCATATGGCTTGCTGGATTGCTGTCCTTTATGTGACAGACTGATGCAGAATGGATGATGTGCATATGATCCCTTGTTTTATAAAAACAGGGACTATTACCACTATCTATGAAGCTATATAAGGACCAATAAAGTCGCCCCCTGCTGGACCTACTTCAGAATCACCAAGTATCACCTCTATTGCTGCCAGATAAAAATACTCTTTAGAGGAGATCTCAAATGTGCATACGATAGTCCACTAATTAATTGGTGAGGTTACAACAGCTATACCCCTACTGCTGTTATTAATTCTGTGTTACTGCTGCTTATTTAAAAATGTTCCAATTCAATCTCTCGTTCAAGCCATGAGGATTAGTTGTGTTCAATTCAAAGATCCATTTGGTTTCTAAACGCAAAAGTTTGCCATCCCTGTCTCCCCCTCTAATGTGTTTGGGAACATGATCTATAATCATGTGTTTCAAGTCATTCATGGTGTGTTTGGCCGCCGCAAAATGTCTTGCCACTGGTTGCTCCGACTCTTTTCCTGCCAGTGCTTGCTTAATGGCCGACCGGTGGAGGGCCATCCTCTCCCTGAGAGTCCTTACTGATTTTCCCACATAGTGGAGACCACATGGGCATTTTATGAGGTAGACTATGTGAGTGGTAGTGCAGGTAAGTACATAATTGATCTTGTACGTTTTGTCTCGATGAGGGTTGTCAAATCTAGAACCAATTATCATGTTCTCACACGTAGTGCATTTGATGCACTTGTAACATCCAGGCTGTCTGGTCAGGAAAGTAGATGAGGTCTGTTCCTGTCGTTGGAATCCCGTGATATCTGTGTGGACTATTACGTCCTTGATGTTCCTGCCCCTTGAAAAACACATCATTGGTCGTGTCCCCCTAAAAATCGGTAACGACTGATCCGAAGCGATGATGGGCCACAAGGCTATAGTCGCTCTCTGTACTACCGGGCTCGTGGTGTTGAATCTGGAGATGAAAGGAATGGCCGGACTCCTTGAACGTTTACTGGGTAGGAGAAGGGACGCTCTAGACAATTGCATCACCTCCTGCTTATGCTTTGCAAGGAGTTGACGATCATATCCCCGTTCCCTGAATTTCAGAATCATCTTGTCAAGCTCTTCTTCCAGCTTAACTCGATCACTGATCAGGCGAGATACCCTGATCATTTGGGAGCGAGGCAGACCATTTTTGAGGGCTTTGGGGTGGTGGCTGTTGGCTCTCAACAGGGTGTTTCTGTCTGTTGGTTTCGTATACACCCCTGTCTGCAATGTACCCTCCATGATGGAAATCTGTACATCCAGGTAATGAATAGAGCTTGTACTGGTCTGATAGGTGTATTTAACACCCTCCGGTCTGGAATTAGTAAGGTGCATCAGCTGATCAAATCTTTCTGCACCCCCTGTCCATAGGAGGAAGAGGTCATCTATATACCGGGAAAAAAATAAAATATGTTGAAAGACTGACTCTTCATGAAAAAACACCTTCTCTTCTTCCTCGAACATGTAGATGTTTGCAAACGATGGGGAGACATTGCTCCCCATCGCACACCCCGTCTTTTGGCGATAGAATTTGCCATTAAATAAAAAGAAATTTTTCTCTAGGGTCATGCGGAGGAAGTTCATGAACAATGGAATATCCAGTTTGTCCATGTTTTCTTTTTTCAAGAAAGCTTCCATAGCTGTTAATCCTGCCTCATGTGGTATGTTAGTGTAAAGACTAACTACATCCACCACACACATGAGGGTTCCATCCGGTACCTGCCGAATTTCCCTCAGCCGATTAAGGAAACTGGTAGTGTCTTTTATAAAGTGCTTGTGCTTCAGGATAAACGGTTGCAATATACTGTCTGGAAAGACTGACACTGGTTGAAAGATAGATTCTCTGGCAGCAATGATGGGTCTACCTGGTGGGGACAATTGGTTCTTGTGCAGTTTGGGTACCGTGAAAAAAATGGGCACTAGGGGATTTTCCTGGAAAAGTGCTTTGTGCAGTTTTGTGGTTAATTTGCCACTATCCTTAGCTGCATCTAAAGTGCTTTTTAGTGCTTTTTGATATTCGGCGGTGGGGTCACGGGCCAATTCCTCATATACGTTAATATCCGCAAGTTGACCCTGTATTTCCTTCACATAATATTCCAAATCCAATATTACCACCCCTCCCCCCTTGTCCGCGGGACGGATGACTATGTCCCTATACTCGCCTAATTGTTTTAATGCAGTTTCCTCCTCTTTAGATAAATTGTGATGTTTTGGAACAGTGGCTGCTGCCTTATTGTATTTGTGAACGGAATCATCCAGCAATCTGGTGAAAGCTTTAATTGAGGCGTTAGTGGACATGGGGTCAAAGGTGGATACAGAACGTTTATTGAGAAAATCTTGGTGCTTGCAGTCCAAATCAGTGGGTGAAGATTCTTTATCCGGTGAATTTTGGAAGTACTCCTGGCGTCTGAGTTTGCGTGCATAATGGTGAAGCTCAATGTTCCACCTGAAATCATTAAATGTGCTGGTAGGTACAAAAGACAGGCCTTTCTCCAGTACACTCTGCTCTGCCTCTGAGAGTGTTCTCTTGGAGAGATTGTAAATCATCGTTTTTTGTTTGTTGTGGCACTTTTGGTCCCGCGTGCACTGGCCACCCCTGCGGGTGGCCTGCCTCTTCGCCCTTTTTCGGTTTGAGCCACCGGCGGGGTCCCTAAAGGGACACTGGGCTCCAGGGCCGGTCCTTCAGAGTCACAGAGACCAAATTCGCTGTCACTATTGGAGGTGCCTGCTACATTCTGCTGCATTTCTCTTCTCTTGCGCCAGCTGTGCCTGCTTCTGTGGTTATATGGGCCTGATGTTTGTGCACTTTCTCCCATCAACCACCTATACACCCGATTGGTGTCATAATCTTCCTTCACCATGTGAAGCTTATTTCTTTTAAACTTTACCAGGTCTCCCTTGTATCGGTCTATCTGGTGCTGCAGCTTGTTTAACCATTCTTTGTTGGAATCGTTCTGCAACATGGACTTGTGTAAGGTTTCAATACTGAGGATTTTCTCCCGTGTCCCGCTCAGTTCCTTACCTGCTTCTTCCACAACGAGTAAAATAAGGTCCAAACTGCACTTGTTTAGGATCCCGACCCATTTTCTACAAAAATCTGGGCTGTGTCTGCCTATAGTGGGCACATTCCTGACACGAAAGCCCCGCGGGATCATTTTTTGTCTGTGGTATTCAGACAAAGAGATCCCGTGTAACAAAAAATCAGTTTCCCTTCGTTTCAACTTGAGGAGCTGATGGTAAATGTCCTCAATATTGCCCTCAGTGCCGGGGGGATCCAGCTGCTCTTTAAATCTAAGACGTTCCGCATCATCGTCTGTAAAACTGAAGGACTCTCCCAGTGTAGGGTACATTCCTCTGCACCCCGGGGAGTCATCTGTAGCCATGGGATCCTTAAGTGCTCAGTGCAAAAGTTCAATATTCCGTTCACAAATACAATAAGGCAGCAGCCACTGTTCCAAAACATCACAATTTATCTAAAGAGGAGGGAACTGCATTAAAACAATTAGGCGAGTATAGGGACATAGTCATCCGTCCCGCGGACAAGGGGGGAGGGGTGGTAATATTGGATTTGGAATATTATGTGAAGGAAATACAGGGTCAACTTGCGGATGTTAACGTATATGAGGAATTGGCCCGTGACCCCACCGCCGAATATCAAAAAGCACTAAAAAGCACTTTAGATGCAGCTAAGGATAGTGGCAAATTAACCACAAAACTGCACAAAGCACTTTTCCAGGAAAATCCCCTAGTGCCCATTTTTTTCACGGTACCCAAACTGCACAAGAACCAATTGTCCCCACCAGGTAGACCCATCATTGCTGCCAGAGAATCTATCTTTCAACCAGTGTCAGTCTTTCTAGACAGTATATTGCAACCGTTTATCCTGAAGCACAAGCACTTTATAAAAGACACTACCAGTTTCCTTAATCGGCTGAGGGAAATTCGGCAGGTACCGGATGGAACCCTCATGTGTGTGGTGGATGTAGTTAGTCTTTACACTAACATACCACATGAGGCAGGATTAACAGCTATGGAAGCTTTCTTGAAAAAAGAAAACATGGACAAACTGGATATTCCATTGTTCATGAACTTCCTCCGCATGACCCTAGAGAAAAATTTCTTTTTATTTAATGGCAAATTCTATCGCCAAAAGACGGGGTGTGCGATGGGGAGCAATGTCTCCCCATCGTTTGCAAACATCTACATGTTCGAGGAAGAAGAGAAGGTGTTTTTTCATGAAGAGTCAGTCTTTCAACATATTTTATTTTTTTCCCGGTATATAGATGACCTCTTCCTCCTATGGACAGGGGGTGCAGAAAGATTTGATCAGCTGATGCACCTTACTAATTCCAGACCGGAGGGTGTTAAATACACCTATCAGACCAGTACAAGCTCTATTCATTACCTGGATGTACAGATTTCCATCATGGAGGGTACATTGCAGACAGGGGTGTATACGAAACCAACAGACAGAAATACCCTGTTGAGAGCCAACAGCCACCACCCCAAAGCCCTCAAAAATGGTCTGCCTCGCTCCCAAATGATCAGGGTATCTCGCCTGATCAGTGATCGAGATAAGCTGGAAGAAGAGCTTGACAAGATGATTCTGAAATTCAGGGAACGGGGATATGATCGTCAACTCCTTGCAAAGCATAAGCAGGAGGTGATGCAATTGTCTAGAGAGTCCCTTCTCCTACCCAGTAAACGTTCAAGGAGTCCGGCCATTCCTTTCATCTCCAGATTCAACACCACGAGCCCGGTAGTACAGAGAGCGACTAGAGCCTTGTGGCCCATCATCGCTTCGGATCAGTCGTTACCGATTTTTAGGGGGACACGACCAATGATGTGTTTTTCAAGGGGCAGGAACATCAAGGACGTAATAGTCCACACAGATATCACGGGATTCCAACGACAGGAACAGACCTCATCTACTTTCCTGACCAGACAGCCTGGATGTTACAAGTGCATCAAATGCACTACGTGTGAGAACATGATAATTGGTTCTAGATTTGACAACCCTCATCGAGACAAAACGTACAAGATCAATTATGTACTTACCTGCACTACCACTCACATAGTCTACCTCATAAAATGCCTATGTGGTCTCCACTATGTGGGAAAATCAGTAAGGACTCTCAGAGAGAGGATGGCCCTCCACCGGTCGGCCATTAAGCAAGCACTGGCAGGAAAAGAGTCGGAGCAACCAGTGGCAAGACATTTTGCGGCGGCCAAACACACCATGAATGACTTGAAACACATGATTATAGATCATGTTCCCAAACACATTAGAGGGGGAGACAGGGATGGCAAACTTTTGCGTTTAGAAACCAAATGGATCTTTGAATTGAACACAACTAATCCTCATGGCTTGAACGAGAGATTGAATTGGAACATTTTTAAATAAGCAGCAGTAACACAGAATTAATAACAGCAGTAGGGGTATAGCTGTTGTAACCTCACCAATTAATTAGTGGACTATCGTATGCACATTTGAGATCTCCTCTAAAGAGTATTTTTATCTGGCAGCAATAGAGGTGATACTTGGTGATTCTGAAGTAGGTCCAGCAGGGGGTGACTTTATTGGTCCTTATATAGCTTCATAGATAGTGGTAATAGTCCCTGTTTTTATAAAACAAGGGATCATATGCACATCATCCATTCTGCATCAGTCTGTCACATAAGGACAGCAATCCAGCAAGCCATATGGGTGACCTTTTTGAATTCACCACGCTTAATTTATGCAATTTAACGTATTAGAGGGACTGTGTATAGAACACATTCTCCCAAGTATCACCTAACTGCAGCAATTGATTCAGTTTTAGTGGTGGATGGGTCTGTAATTTATGCTGTTATGCACTGTTTATATTTTCACGATCAGCGCCGCAGCCCGGCCGTGTTCAGCATTGGGTAACCAAGGCAACGACGCGCACGCAGGGCGCATTGAGCATGACGTCATCCGGGAGAGCCGGAGCGGAAGACGGACCACGAGCGGCCGGGCAGGCGTGATTTGGAGCACTTGGCGGGTTTTCTCCTTCTTTAAAAGGTATGAATTTTATTATGTACACTGTTGTTCACCTTGACAAAGGGGCGCTTGGTCCCCGAAACGTCGGTTCACCTATGTGTGTGAAATACATTTGACTTTTTCACCAGAGTTTGAGTGCCGCTTACTTCATGTTCTACCTTCTCATCCATTCCTGAGATGGCACCTAAGCAGTAAAGTGTGGAGGGGGAGTGCCGGTCCGGACAGTTTGTGTATATATATATATATATATATATATATATATATATACATACACACTTATGTATATGTGTGTAAAAAGAGAAACAGGAGTGCCTCCTAGTGCAATAACGTATTAACACCACCGAAACGAGTACAATTCAAATACAGGTGGTCCCGTACCAGATAAAGTATTTTAGAAGGCTTATCTCAAGTTCCTGTAATTATCCACGTGAGGTCATCAGCCATATGAAATTTCAAACTTTTTAATACAGATCCATATGTAAAAGATAAAATACAAAGACAGACATAGTGTAATACATTTAACATAAAAAACACAAGAACATAAGCAAATGCCTGTACATGTATTTAGAGAAAATACAGTTTCTTTGAATATAAGCCACCAGCAGTATATCACCCAATGCGTTTCATCTATGAGGAACTGTGTCTCATCCTTCTGACACTACCCTTTCTATTAAGTAATTTTTCCTCAAATTTCCTCAGAAACTTATCTCCCTCCAGTTTCAGTGCACGTCCTTGTGTTCTAATACTTCTTTTCATTTGAAGAATGTCTCCCTTCTGTACCTTGTTAAAACCTTTGGTACATGTGAGAGTTTCTATCATACAGTATCTCTCTTTCCCTCCGAGGCTCCAAGCTATACATGGTATGGTCTTTTAGTCTTTGCAGGTGAGTTTTGTGATGTAGGCCATGCACCATTTTAGTTGCCCTTTTTTGTACACGCTCTAATGTATTTATATCCTTCTAAAGATATAGCCTCCAGAACTGGACACAGTATTCTAGATGAGGCCGTACCAATGACCTATACAGTGGCATTATTACTTCTTTCTTTCTCCTGCTGATTCCTCTCCCAATGTAGCCAAGCATCTGACTAGCCTTCCTCATTGCTTTGTTACACTATTTACCTGCCATTAAGGCACCTGAAATAGTGACTCCTAGATCCCTTTCCTCCTCAGTAGTTTCCAATATAATGCCATTAATACTATATTTAGCCTTTGGAGTTTCAAACCCAAGTGCATGATTTTGAATTTTATGGCATTAAAATCTATTTACCACACTCTTGACCATTCCTCTAGTCTACCCATATCATCAATCATTTGTTTTACCCCTCATGGTGTGTCAACCCTGTTGCATACCTTTGTGTCATCTGCAAAAGGCATACTTTCCCTTCAATACCATTTGCAATGTTGCCAATAAAGATACTAAAAAGCACTGGTCCAAGTACAGATCCCTTGGATACCCCACTGGTAACATTTCCCTGCATGATTCCACTGTATTTACTAAAAGCTCTCTGTTTTAAATCCTGCAAACACAAACTCATCCATTCAACCATCTTAGTATCCAATTCCATGCTTTTAAATTTCAACAGGCTGCGATGTGGGACAGTGTCAAAAGTTTTACTAAAGTCTGTATAAGCTTTATCTACACCCCCCTCCCCTATTCATCTATTAGTTTAGTCACCCAGGCAAAATAAGCCAATAAGATTTGTTTGACATGAATTCCCCACAGCTAATCCATGCTGTTTGGGATCATGTAGGTAGCTCGATTTGAGATACTCTACAACTATCTCTTTTGAGAGGGTTTCCATCAATTTCCCAACTACTGATTTAAGGCTCAGTGGTCGGTAGTTGCTTTCTTCTTCCTTGCTTCCACTTTCATGAAGTGGGACTATATTTCTGTTCATTGGTCAGCTTCCCTTGAGAACCTGTGGACTACAAAGTAAAACCATTAAGAAGGAGAATAGGGGGCTAATATGTCATGTTATCCTCCTTAAAACCTGGCATGATGAGACATCTATGCATGGCTTAGTAGGTGCTGTTGAAGAAACTCCTGCAGTCAGGTCTGACTTCTGTTCAAAAGCAACAAGCAGAATAAATGGTACAGTACGCCAGAACCAAGATCTATTTTCTGACATCATGGACAGGTTACTTGCCTGGCATGGTCTTATCATATGCAACCATGCCTGCAAGGGCTTTACCTGACCTTGTTGCACAGGATGCGACCAGTCAGATAACCTGTGTTAGCAGTGGCAGGGAAGGGTACCTTCCCTCCGCTGCTGCTGTCAGAGGGACCGGAAAGGTCCATCTGCCTCCCTGCACCCTCCCCTACTGATTGCCGTGCTGCCGATCACTGCTGATCGGTCAGCACGGCAAAACCCCCTCACCAGCGGCTGCAGACAATAGCAGCCGCTGGGTAGTGTAAATTTACACTCCCAAGCCCACCCTGTGTACCTGGAGGCTGTCCCGGCTTTCAAAATGAAAGCTGCGATGGTCTCATTGTTTCCGATGTTCTGATGGTCATGATGTTCCTGATCGATATTTCAATGTTTAAAAAAATAAAAAAAATAAAAATAAAAATACAATTTTTTTTTACATTTTTTTTTTACTAAAATCATTTTTGATAGGGTTAAATTCATCTTCTTCACCTAATTCACTCATAAAACCCCCCCACAATTTTGAAGCGGTGTTTGGGGGGAAAAATCGTCTGTTAAGTGGTTAAAAAATAAAATAAAAAATGTATTAATACATTCCAAATAAATATATATATATATATATATATATATCCACGGTTGCATAGATGCACTCTCCATTTTCAACATGCAGGGTGCGTCCTTAATTATCCCTTTCAGGAACTATCCATATTCTCCAACACAAGGGCACTCACTACTTTTTTCAGTTTCCAAAATAGTATACAAAATTTTATTCAGTTCAATCTGCAGCCACAGCTGTATAAATTCACTATCTTCATAGTCATGTCCATATAGGAGTCACTGAACCACATGGATCAGCTTAACACATCAACAGTTTTCCATAACTCCATCAGAAATCTGATTGTTTTGCATTATCCACATTTCCATTATATTCATGTTGCTATATTTCCTTTGACTCCATTCGTTATGGCTTTTACATGCTATGTCTTTTAGGGTACATCATGTCACACTCTATGTCTGTCGACTTCGGCCGCTTACGTGCCTTATGAGACCCACATCTAAAACATATAAATACAAACTGTTACAAACTTGCACGGGTGGTCCTCAGGTTGCCGACTGTCGGGATCCTGGCGCACAGTATACCGGCGCCGGAATCCCGACAGCCGGCATACCGACAGATTTTCTCCCTCGTGGGGGTCCATGACCCCCATGGAGGGAGAATAAATAGCGTGGCGCGTGTAGCGCGCCACCATGCCTGTAAGTGGCTCATTTGCGTTCGCCACGCTGTCGGTATGCCGGTGGTTGGGCTTCCGGCGCCGGTATGCTGGTCGTCGGAAGCTCGGCCGCCGGCATACCATACTACACCCACTTGCACAAATGTGTGAAAACACTGGTGCCTACCACCAGGATTCCATTTACTAACTGTTCAGCCGAACCTCCGGCGTGCGTTCCACCTGACTGTGCATATCCATGCTCTATCTCCGGAGGACTGGCCTTAAGTCCCGTCATTCCGGTCACGTGATGCGACTCAAATTCTTCCATCTATTCATTGTGCCTGTCATGTCCAGCGTCATGTCATGACGCTCATGCGGCTCACGTGCGTTCCACTTCAATTTATCGTTACTCACACGTCTCTTCCGCTATAATTAAAGCATTTGCGCTTCTCTTGTAATAATACTACTGTATTTTATGTGAATTCTTTCACCATTCCTTATATTGGGCACCAATGTTCACGCATCCCCGCAATTACATACGACAATAGGCGTGAGAATGGGAATGCGATGATCAATATCAGAATCTACCTTCCAAGCACAAAAATTAGCAAATAATAACGGTAAAGGATGGAAGGGTAAGCTGAGGTGGCACAGTTGGTTCATAAAATTCAGAACCTTGTTCTGTTAGCGACGGACCTTTGAACACAACCAACCACATGTTCTGGATATAATCTGTGTGTGAGACAATGGCAAATTAATGGAGAAACATAAGCTCTATGAAGGTTTTTTTAAGTGGACCTCTTGAAGTGCAGAGAAACCTAATACACTCAGTAACTTGTCCATGGGATGGATTATGGCCTGAAGATCAGTTATCTCAGGTAAATCCTTAGACCCCACCAATGATAAAGAGTTCCATAGATGAATATGTTCTTTTTTCATCAAGTCAGAATTGATGTACAAAATGTGAAATGAGTTTGAGGTTAGGAAACGCAATAATAAATGACGAGTGTCAGTGGGAGGGAGAGAGGTCCTGAACATTGGACTGAGGGGATTTACTCAACACAAAATAGTGTAACTGTTGATACATACAAAAATGGGAGTTGGGAATATGAAATTAGTTTCCAGTTGCTGAAAAAAGAACATATGGCCTCCTGGGTAAAAGATGTCTGAAATGGCTCTAACTTCTATACACTTCCATATTAGAAACCTGGCATTATGAGGGACAGCATGAAGTCAGGGTTATTCCAAATGAGCATGTATTGGGCATTAATGTGATCCCTGCCTAATTTCGTATTGACTGCAGCCAAGTTGCAAATGTGTCTTTAAAGAAGAGTTGATTTTGTATTTGAAGAGGGATAGATGATCTGCAGATATGAAGCAGTGCCACTGGGGCATAAAGTGCAAAGAGGCCCTTATTTATTAAAATAACCGTAAAGTGTTCACAATTTAAAAACAGATCTGCAACACAGAGGAAAAAGGCCACCTAGGAAAAAGCTTGGATATTTTGAAGACCCAAGTCAACTGATTTTTTCATTTGTGTCAAACAGAACCAATAAACCTTTAGATTGCAGGAGAACATAGTAAAGGCTTTAGATCATGCTACAATATCTGCTTCAGAAATGGTTAGTCGGAACATCTGAATGCAATATGAGGGTTTGGGACAAACTATACTCTCGAGCCTTACTATGGTATTTTTCAAAGCAATGAGAGATCATAGGTGAAAAGTTTAAGTAATAAAGATTAAATAAAGTAGCTGGAATGTAAATACAAATGTATTTTATGGACTGGTGAGAGATAGGAAATTGTGATAATATAGGTATTGAAAGGAATGAAGGGAACTATGAAAGGATCTAAAATTTTTGGATATTGATGCGATGCAGATGATAAAGGTCCAAAGAGAACTATTGATGAATGTATTCTGCTTATTGGGTAAATAAAAGTTGTTGTTCTGCTGAAGACTGGTTAATACACCCTTATAACACATTGGGACCATACCCTGGATCCATTTGGGATGCCACCCCAAAAGGGTCATCTACCACATTGAGGATATATATAAATATATATATATATATATATACAGATGGAGCCATGCTAGTTGTGGCTCTATCTGTTCCTAGTGACCTCAGATACTAGGATCCACAGGAGATTGCACATTGAATCACTAGAAGGTGGAACATACCGTGGATCCTCTCTGAATCTAATTACTCTTAGTATCTGATTGAACACATGGTATTTTTGAATCAATAAGGTGATTGGGCCCTGATAAGAACTGTATGCCCTATTGGTTAAACCTAAATATCCAGATATATTGTATCTTCTTCTGATAATGATTGCTTCATTCATAGTAAGATGTACACCTGATGAAGTTTTCACAAGAGACAAAACGCTTTGGGTATCTATTTCTGTTTATGACCTCCAATCTACGTGAATACAAGGAGGAGAATAAGAATTGCTGTGAAAAGGGATTATTGTGCAACAACAGACTATACTGTCATTTTATATGATGTTTTAATAAATTTATCAATCAAGTGGAGCACACTCGATATTTGTCCTTTTAAAGAATTGTGATGTTATATTCCACTATTAGGCGGTAATTGCTGATGATTTTGTGAATCCATTCGGATTTTAATAATATAGGGGCGCCTACCCACTATTGGTATATATATATATATATATATATATATATATATTTACCCACGTGTGTCCTGTGCTCTCATCAATAGGATTCATCAGTGGGGTGCTCCCAGTGGGTGTCCACAGGATAGGTGAGTCCACATGTATAGTTTACAGTGTCCAAATAAATGGAAGGGCACTCTCCTCAATGAAGGCTCATAATGGTACAATAGAATTTATTCGGGAAATTTCATGGCTCATAACAGTCGACGTTTCGATTCATACACTGAATCTTTTTCAAGAGAAGCCATTGTCAATGTCCTCAATAGAAACATCAAACCAGGTATCACTGGTTACTCCAATAACGAATGGCTATTTCATAAAACAACAGTATCAGCAGCTAACAAAGCCAAATTTATAAGTAAGCCATAAGCCAAACTTATAACTTATAAACCATAGGTTTCCCCCTGATGAGATGGTTGGCAAGCTGTCTACTTGTTGTACTGGTGAGTGAAATTACCTGTGGGGTATTGAAACCTTATAAGTTTGGCTTTGTGAGCTGCTGTAAACTATATATATATATATATATATATACATATATATAATGGCAGGAGAGGTGCTTTGCTGTTTGGAAACAACCCTAGGGAATTAATAGTTGCCTGTGCCGCTGAGAGCGTGGGACACAGCTGTGGATGGGGAATGCAGGCTGTCCAGGTTAGCATCGATTGGGCCCAGACCAGGTCTTATGGGCTTCTCAGCCCAGGAAGCTGCTTCATCAGCTAACACCTGGCTGCTGGTTTGAAAGCAGGGTCTCTCTCATAAGTCAGGGCTCTTGATGACAGTTACTGACCATGCGAATGGCATGCAAGAGACAGTGGGATCCAGAAGTCTGGGGCACTAGTGTCAGGATGCTGGTACCTGAAAGGGAGTGAGGTAGGGCCTGACCTCTCCGGTTGTTTATGCTAAAGACAGTGATCTATGATTTATGTGTAACCTTGTACTTGAGCAACCTGAATAAAAGGTATTTGTTGTTTTTGAACAAGCCTGAAGTCGGTCATTGGTGGAATTTTTGTAGCAGATTGCATTCCAGTAACACTCCTAATATTATATATATATATATATATATATATATAGTTAGTTAGTTAGTTAGTTAGTTAGGTAAACTTCAAATGTTACTGTCTTAAGAATATTGTCATTTTATTACTTACTTTCCTTTCAGGTCAGTTCATATTCAAGCGCTTCTTTACTGAGTAACCAGAAAATATTTCCATCTTTCTTCAGGACTGCTCCAAGCGATAAACTTCAGTCTATGGGACTGGCTCGGCTAATTTTGAGCTTTGGTTGGACCTGGATTGGTCTTCTGGCTACAGACAATGATTATGGTCTCCTGGGAATTCAGTCAATAAAGCAAGAGATAATTAAGGCTGGAGCGTGTGTAGCTTTTACTGAACATATACGTCTAGGACAGCCAGATCGCAATGCTCCACATATAGTGAGGGTTATTAAGGAGTCATCGGCTAAGGTGGTTGTTGTATTCTCTGTTGATTTTGAATTTTTTCCTGTTGCAAATGAAATGCTGAAACAGAACATCACAGGGAGGATTTTTATTGGAAATGCCGGTTGGGTCAGGACCACATTACTATTAAGAAGAAATTATTTTAATATTTTTTCTGGCACTCTTGGCTTAACCACTAATGATTATGTGGTTCCGGGATTAAGTCAGTTCCTCAGTAAAATACGTCCTTCTCAGTCTATGGAGGGGACCTGGGTGAACTTGTACTGGGAGAAGGTTTTCAGCTGCAAATTTCTGTATGGGACAAACCTTACTGGTCATTTGGAGGCCCCATTGAAAGAATGTACAGGAGAGGAGAGGTTAGATGATGTGAAGAACAGCTCCACCTACATCACCACCTTAAAATTTTCTTATTTTACTTATTCATCTTTGATGGTTTTGGCTAAAGCTTTGGATGATCTGAGAAGCTGCAAGGCGGGTGATGGGCCATTTTTCCATGAGACCTGCGCAGACATTTTAAGTTTCAAACCATGGCAGGTAATATACCATCGGAGATTTAGATGTCAAATGTAATTCTATTGTATATAACTACCACATGTCCATGTGCATTATTTATTTGGCAGGTGAATTATTGTATAAAATGTATCTTCACATTAGTAACAATGGAGATAATTTCACTCTCATACAGTAAAGCTAAGTACACACTATAAGATATATTGTACTATATAGCATTCTGACACAGATTAAAACAATATATTATATTGTATGTAATGTGTATGCCCAATTGTGTGTTCACGGTAGTCGTCCATCGTATTCTCCCATCTAATGTTCTGCACTTCAGATGGAGGGATGTAATGATCGGAAGCATGCAGTTACATGCATGCTGTAATGATACACTGCGCCATTGTGTACCGAATTGTGCAGTGTGTACGGTGTGCGACATGTATTGCACTGTCTGTGTCTCATTTTCTTGTGATAAAGAAATTATGATGAAACTTTTAGCTTTGTTAGCATCATTTTAAGATGCTGTTGTGAATGTGAACTTTTGGTTGCTGATATTATTATTATTATTATTATTATTATTATTATTAATAATAATAATAATAATAATAATAATAATTTTAATAATATTATTATTAGAGATGCATGCCAGACCATTTTTTTTTTGGAATTTACCAAAAGAGCTAAAATCACATAATTTGGGCCTTTTATCATTCCTAGACTATTTTTAACCTCAATGTCATTGATTTCCAGTCAATTTTGACCACCTTGCAGCTCACAATATTGTTTTCACCATTTTTGGACAAATGCTGCAGTGAGATGGCTGATTACTAAGCAACAAAGCATCGGCACAAACACTTGGCAATTTATAGCACATCTATGAAACTTTGCCACAAGCAGTGGCAGAAATTAAAGGTGATGCAAGATGGAATTGTCCTTGTGTGCTCCCACCCACCCTTATGTTGGATATTAAAAAGGACATGCACACTTTAATAAACCAAGCACTTCAGCGGCAGGGACATACACTTTGTTTGGGCCCCAACAAAACAGGCTATCAATCAGCTTATGGGAATAGCTCTACAATGTCTAGATGTCATTGCCATCCTCATCCTCATCAGTGTGCACATCATCCTCACACAATCATAATTCATCCCCGCTGTAATCCACCATTATAGAAGTCTCTGTACGTTAACGAAATTCCAGGGAAAAGTCTTCCTCATGGAATTTCCAGTTCATTTTGATGAACTTCATTCTTTCCATATTTTGAGGAAGTAGTATCCTACGCTGTTCACTCACAAGGTGCCTGGCTGTGCTGAAAACTCTCTCGGAGTACACACTGGAGGGTGAGGTGCTTAAGTAATGCAAAGCCAGTTCATACAAGGGCCTCCAAATTGCCTTTTGTTCTTTACAGTAGTCGAAGGGACTCTGTTACATGCCTATTTGTACGGTGTCATGAAAATAATCCTCCGTTCTTTGGATGGTGACTGTATCAGATGGAGTTACGGTAGAGGTGTCACTAATGTTGGCCAATTCTTTTAGAGCCAACTAGATGTCAAAATGTTGTGTTGACTTATCTGCATCACCATTGGTTTTTTTCTGGAAAGCTGAGTTTTTCTGGCTGCTGCTAAATAAATTGAATAAGGATATATCATAGTGACATGTGTCACTTGAGCTGCCACCTTGCTCACAAGGACCTCTTGCATCTTCTAAGATCTAGATCAGTTGGACAGAAAGACACAGCATACTACTTCAACCTAGGATCAAGCATGGTTGCTAAAATGTAGGGATCAGATTTCAGGATATTGGCAATCCGTGATTGCTTGCAAAGTGAATAAAGGACTTGATCTACAAGTCTGGCATACTTTGCGGATTCATTTTGTTTATGCTACTTCCTTTAATTACTCCTGCTGATTTTCTAAAAGCCTAATTAGGGGAATCACCTTACTCAAGCTAGCAGTTTCAGCACTCTATTCACAGGTGGCTGCTTCAAAGGGTTTCAGCACCTTGCACAAGACAGAAAGTTCTCTCCAATGTGCTGACCTAAGGTACATTCCCCTTCCTCTCCCAATGTCGTGGCTTGTTGTATAGCTATGGATGGCTCTTTGCTATTGCTCCATCTGCTGCAGCATATAAAGTATGGAGTTCCACCTTGTTACCACCTCTTGCTTCAGTTGATGGTAGGACAAATTAAACTGTTCTTGCTGGTGCTGCTATCTCCTACATGCTGGTGTTGAATGGCAAAAATGTTTAAACATTTTTGGGGAGACAGTCAGCATCTCCTGAATGCCCATGTAATTTTTAAAATGCCCTGTACCACTAATTTGATCACATGCACAAAATAAGGGATGTGTTGGAATTCATCCAGCTGTAATGCTCTCACAATATTTGTGGAGCTATCATATATCACAAATCCTGAGGACAGTCCAAGTGGTAATCCATAGTAAAACATGGTAATCCATGTTTCTAGGACATCTGTTAGTTTTCCTAAGAGGTTGTCAGCAGTATGGGGTCCCCTGAACTGGCGTGGGGTCCCCTGAACTGTTCTGTCTGGGCCACTCCAGGGCATCACACCCTAAGACTTTTATTCACTATTTTTATCACTACCTCTATGTGTGTTTTTATCTATGTACTGTATATATTTTTCACATATTTTATATCTAAGCAGTAACTACCTCTGCTTATCCTATACTTTATTACACCTCACTATTTTCTACTAGTGTGATGCCCTGGGGGAGTTATTGGCTGGGCTGGTTTGCGGGTGCCCTGTACCCCGATGTGAACCCCAAAGTGTTAGGTACTTGCTCGATAGAGGTGACCTCGACGTGGTGGGCAAGCCAATATTATTGTCTAATTATATGCTAACAAACTCCTTTTATACATATATTGTAATTTACAATAATGATTGCATAGTGCATCTGCACCCATTCCTTCTCGTGTAGTACCATAACTCTCAGCAGAAAGCACCTCTCATTACAACCACTAGGGTGTGCAATCTAGACCCATTCCTGCTGTATAATTAGCAGTTTGCCTCTGTGTGTCTAGCTGTCCAGGTGCATTGTATCTCCTCATCAGGAGGCTTGGTTTCTTTGGCTATTCTGATTGGGAGTGTCTCCCTTTAATACCCAGCCTACCCTTTACCTGACGCAGATTATAGGTTCAAGTTCCTGTTTGTATCTGGTCCCGGTCCTCGTCCTGTGGTTGTGTATTAAGCCAGTGCAGTTAGTGCTGTCTGCTCCAGTTGCCAAGCTTGCTATCACTGTACACAGTGAAATCCTGCTCAGAAGCCGTTCTGAGTCTCAGTGTCTCTGCTCCCCTTCAGGGAATTCTGTTCCAGTTCCAGTTTCCGGGCTTCAATTGATATTCAGTTGCTTATATCACCCTGTGCATTGTTGCATTCATATACAGTTTATATTTAGTTGCTTATACCACCTTGTGCATTGTTGCATTTGCATACATTCAAATGCTTATTTCAGTTTGTGCATAGTGCAGCTTGATCCAGTATTATCTGTCCAACTTCTCATCCAGTGAGTTTCTCTCTATAGTTTCTATTTTTGCCCTTACCTAGCCTCCTATAGTTGCCTTGTCCGTCTATGAGACCTGAGGGCATCTAAGTACTGGGTGGACCTAATTCACCCTGGAAAGGTTGCTGCTATAGGTGAAGCCTAGTATTGCAGGAGACTAGAAGACTGCTGGGCAAGCATAATATTATAACCAGCCAAAAGGTTAGTGCTCTAGGACGGAAGCTAGCCAGCAAAATCCTGTCCTATTATTTGCTGAACAAATACATAACGTAACACTTCAGCTGCAGAAACTTTCTCTCCAAGTTCATTCCTAGGAAGAATCAAAGAGGACTGTTTCCTCTTCTGCACTAATGGTAAAAGAACCTAAGTTAAACATGCCTGATAGGTTCTCGGGGGATCGTAGCCAATACTTTAACTTTAGGGAAAGTTGTAAGCTTTATTTCTGGCTCAGACCACAGTCGTCCGGTTCTGAGGCTGAGTTGGTACTATAATCTTGCTTTTACAAGACGATCCCCAGACTTGGGCCTTTGGTCTGTAGTCCAACAGTCCAGTTCTTCGTTCTGTTGATGCTTTCTTTAATGCCTTGGGCATTCTTTCTGACGATCCGGATAAGGCAGCATCGGCTGCTGCTAATTTGTGGTCCCTGAAACAGGGTCGCAGAACTGCAGAGATTTACTGTACTGAATTCCGCAGGTTTGTTAGTGACTCAGCTTGGAATGGATCAGCACTTCGTAGACAACTTGGTCTCAGCTTGTCGGACCAGATCAAGGACCATTTAGTTCAGTACCCAGCTACAGTACTAAGTTTTAATTGTAAGTAGAATAAAGGTTAAGTTTTAGAACATATTTAGTTTTAGAACATATTATTTACAGAGGAAAAGACTCAACACGTCCTTTCCCTTTCATTTTTGAATATTTATCATTTATAAGAGTGCTCCCAAAAAGGTTATTTTGTCTTTTTCTTGTTGTTTTCTTGTTGGTTAATCTACAAAATTGGCGGGAGCACCACCAAACTTAGCACTATTTAGGATTACCAATAACAGTCAGCATTTTGGTTACAATATACTCATTTAAAATAATTTCTTTACTTAGGCTAGTGCGGATCCACTATTGTCCTTTCTCCCAGCTACAGAGACCCTGGATGACTTAATGCAATTAGCCATTCATATAGACAGATGTATTTGGAAGCACTGCCTAGAGAGTTACCACCTGTTCCGTCTTTAAAGGTCTGCACAGAGCATTTTGAAAGCACTGAGGAACCGATGCAGATCGGAGCAGGGTGGTTGTCTACTCGGGAAAGAGTTCGACGGCGCTCTCTGGGCCTGTGTCTATATTGTAGTGGCAGGGGACATGTGGTCAATACCTGTCCTGTGAAACCGGGAAACTCCAAGGCTTGAAAGACCTGAAAGACTCTCGTGCCTCTCATCTCTTTCTCCCAGTAATTAAATTTTGTTGCCTGTTAGAGTTTCATATGGAGGTTGGATGGTAGGGTTTAATGCCTTTATTTATAGTGGGGCTGCTGGGAATTTTTTGGGATTTAGAATTCTCTAGAGCCCTCCAAATTCCATTATAACATCTTCCCTCTGCCGTTACAATCTGTGGTTTGGATGGGAATCCCCTTTCCCAAGGGCAAATGGTGTTTCAGACTGCATTAGTCGCCCTTTCGGTTGGAGCCACTCACTCTGAGGGGGTGTCTCTTCTAGTTATTCATAGTCCTATTGCTCCTTTAGTGTTAGGGTTACCCTGATTTAGGGATCATAATCCCATTATAGATTGGAATACTGGAAAGATCCTATGTTGGAGCAACAAGTGCTCATTGGATGCATCCAGCTCCCAGTACGACTGGTCCAACCTAATATCCTGGGTTTACCGTTGCACTACCATGGCTTTGAGATGTTTTCTCTAAGAAAGAAGCAGATACTCTTCCTCCTCACAGACCATATAACTGTGCCATAGATTTGGCCCCCGATGCTAAGTTACTGAAAGGAAGACGCTACTTTTTACCCCTACCAGAGTTCAAGGCTATGGATGAGTACATCAAAGAAAGCCTCAAAAAAGGGCTTTATTAGACCATCCAAATCCCCAGTAGGGTGGGGTTTTTCTTTTTCAGTAAAAAAGACGGTTCGTTGCATCCTTGTATAGACTTCCAGGATGCTCAACCAAATTTCCATTAAAAAATCGTACCCTCTATAACTCATATCCGTTCTGTTTGACCAACTCCGCTCCACAACCATCATTTCCAAGATTGACCTTTGTGGGGCATATGGAAAACCGCCTTCAATACCCATTCAGGCCATTACGAGTATCTGGTGATGCCATTTGGTTTGTCCAATGCCCCGGCTGTATTTCAAGACCTCATCAATGATGTTTTGCAAGAGTTCCTGGGTAGTTTTGTCGTAGTTTACCCAGACAACATTTTTATGTACTCTAAATCTGTCAAGCATCATCATATTCATGTGAGGTCAGTTCTGAGAAAACTCAGCGAACATCGTCTTTTAGCCAAGTTTGAAAAATTATAATTCGAGGTCAAGAAGATTTCCTTCCTGGGGTATCTCTCCTAATTGATTTCAAATGGATCCAACAAAGCTCCAAGTAGTTTTAGATTAGATTCAGCCCACCAATCTGAAGGCAATTCAGCGGTTCCTGGGCTTTGCTAATTACTAAAGGAGATTTATTCCTTCCATTTCTTCTATAGTGGCTCCCATGGTAGCATTGACCAGGAAAGGAGCAAATACCGTGCATTGGTCTCCTGAAGCTAAGCAGGCTTTTCAGAAACTTAAAAAAGCTTTCACATTGGCTCATGTTCTGTCTCATCCTAATCTGGACCTCTCCTTCATTGTTGAGGTAGGCGCTTCTCAAGTTGGCATTGGAGCCATTCTATCGCAGCAAAGTAAACGAGAAGGTAAACTTCACCCATGCGGCTATTATTCCCGAAAGTTCTCGTCGGCTGAGGTGATTTATGATGTAGGTAATCGGGAGCTATTATCAGTCAAATGTGCATTAGAAGAATGGAGACATTGCCTTGAAGGCGCAAGATTTCAAGTCACCATTCTAACAGATCATAAAAATTTGTAGTACCTGGAAACAGCCAAGTGGTTAAATGACAGACAAGCTTGTTGGGCATTGTTCTTTGCTTACTTTAATTTTATCATTACATATCGTCCGGGTTCCAAGAATACCAAGGCAGATGCTTTGTCCAGGAGTTTTGCTGTAATTCAAGAAACAAGGAAAGTGGAGATTCCCATCATATACACCTCTCAAATTCTAGTTGGGATTGCTCAGGATCTTCTGTCCCAATCCATAAGGTACAAGACCAAGCTCCTTGGAAAACACTCTGCGTGGGTCTTTGTTCCTGAGAAGTTTCAGAGAAAACTTTCTTCTGAGTTCTATGACTGTAAGATGGCAGGTCATCTTGGTGTTGGACCTTGGACTTACTTTCCCATGTGGTTTGGTGGCCAAATATTTTGAGAGATGTGAAGAGCTTTGTATCAGCCTGTAAGGTGTGCACCCAAAATAAGACCACTTGAGAATCTCCTTTGGGTCCATTATTACCATTGATGATTCCTTCTAAACCGTGGACTCACATCTCAATGGATTTTGTTGTGGATCTCCCTAGACCTTCTGGTTACAACACTATTTGGGACATTGTGGACCAGTTTAGTAAGATGGCCCACTTCATACCACTGGAAGGGCTTACTTCAACTAAGATGTTAGAGTCCTTGTTTATTCAACATGTTTTTCAACTTCTTGGGTTACCTCAAGATATCGTGTTGGACAGGGGTTCCCAATTTGTAACTAGATTTTGGAAGGTGCTCTATGGAGCTTTGAAAATTTATCTTAGTCTCTTCTCCAGGTACCATCCTGAGTCCAATGGGCAGGCAGAGTGAGTGAATCAGTCATTAGAGCAATTTTTGTGGTGTTTTGTCTCCAAATGTCATAATGATTGGGCAGAACACCTCATACAATAATTCCTGTCACACTGCTACAAAGATTTCACCATTTTTCTGTATTTTAAGTCATCATCCTAAGGCCAATTCTTTTGAACCGGTAGGGTTTGATCCGGGTACCTCTACATTTGTGTCTCATTGGAAAAAGATTTGGGAAAAGGTTTGGCAAGCACGGGGCTATGCTCGACATTCCTAGGCTGTGAATGCCGAGTTAATAGTCCATTGTGTACAAATAAGTAAAAACATTGTGTTCTACTTGTGGAACTACAAATCCCAGCATGCCTCTCCCGCATGAAGAACCACAAGTACCAGCATGTAGGGCATTAAAGGGCTTGCTGGTGCTTATAGTTCCACGAGAAAAACAAATATTACAATAATGACAGTACTCAGACACCCTAGAAAGAAAAAGTTTAATAAAATACCCTTACACGCTCACACTCACATTCAAACATACACTGACACATACTCACCTACATCCCACATAGCCATTCACTTCCACCTGTCCCAGTAGAAATCCATTGGTCACCTGTAAAAAAAAATATAAATACTCACCTAATCAAGTGTAGATCAGTCCTCTTCAATCCATATAGGCACCCCAGGACAGCTTAACTATGAAAACCACAAGGGTCATCTGCAATTGACCTTGTGGTTTCCCCCTCAAACCACAAGGTCAATTGGGGATAACCCTTGTGGATTTCCGAATTAGGCGGTTCCCACCATAGAAGTGAATAGAGTTGAGTGGCTCCTTTCATCCCATGGGCAAACTGAAAATACTCTAAAAAATAGGGGTAAACCGCCGCGCACTCAATAGCTGCTACAATAGGTAACACTCAAAGTGTGTCTCCACACACACCTAAAGATTGCAATATGTACTGTAAAATTTGAGCAAAAACCTTTATTGCACTCACATACAGTCCAGTCTACAGAAAATACCATCAATAACAGATTCATTAATCTTGAACGTAAGTTCTGTCTTGATTTCGTCCCTTGTTGTGCTCATGAAAGATAAAAAAACAAAACAAAGGTAGTAGAATACTAGGATCCACTACAAGATATACAAATTCCTCCAACAAATGGGCTGTGGATCTTTAATTCATATAGGGTCACCCTTGTGTTCATATGATGAATCCTGCTCACATATATGCTTACATTCATACAAGCAAAAAAACACCAATCAATGTATTTTGCTGATGAATAAATTAGTTAGGAGTCATCTGTCAGCCAACCAGTCAAAAAAATATTTCACACAAATGAGTGCTCACATGTATGCTTCCTTGTGTATAAGCATTCTGTTTATGTAAAGGTATCTTTGTCACCTACTTTGTCATCTCCATAATCTTTCTGGTGCTTGATTTGCTCGATATTAAGCACAAATGCGGAGGGTAGTGGAATTTATCAAAACAATTTATTCCATAAAAACATAAATGCTTGAACGCATAAATAGTATAAAAAGTATAAAAAATAATAACAATTCTTTTGTCTAACAAATATCCATACCAATTACACAGATTTAAATAGAAAACTACATGGGACAAAAAAGTACCGGGATTCTCACCATTAGGTTGTGGATAACTGGTACAGATTCTTCCTTACGCTCTTGCATGCCACAACAAAGCGTTTCAACTTAAGTATAGCCTTTATCAAGATTCCTCTTGATAAAGACTATACTTACGTTGAAACGCGTTGGTGTGGTATATACTATTTTTGTGTTTAAGCATTTTGTTTTACACCTTGTACACCTTGCCTTCTTCTTCTAGTTAAATGACTTTTGTCTATAATGTGGAACAACAGCCAACATTTCTGGAACATTAAATGTATTCAATTTATAATCATGCTAATGTCAACAAATACCCTTCTTCTCCCACTCTTCCCAGCTCACACACTATATCAGGAAAGTCAGACTCACTCGAAGTGGCGGCAAATACATTTACTTTGATAAGAATGGAGACCCACCTTTTGTCTATAGTATTGTGAACTGGCAACTAAGTCCGTAAGGGACTGTAAATCAAATTCAGATTGGCAATTATAATACTGCTGCACTTCCTGATGAAGCTCTGACCATTAACTCAAGTCTGTTGCTGTTGCCAATGGGCGATCAGCAGGTGAGGCTACAGAAGAAACTCTGGTTTCTCTACAGCTGTATAGTTCTTCATACAGTATGTGAATCAAGAAGTAAATGAGTATGTATATGTCTTCTATTTCCAATAGTCAGACTCCAAAAATTCAAATAGGTCAACATGTTTTTTTTTTAATGGACAAACTGGCCAGTTATTTGATGCACACGTAATAATGATGCTGAGTGGTCACCTTCTTAGTGAAAGCATTCAGTCCTTTGTGAAGTGTAAAGGAAATATCTAATATAGCATCAATTGGTGTTCATATAGGTTTGGGCACTGGATTAGCAAAACTGAGCGTAATCAGGTCTCATGGGATTGAATGTTCCTAATTATAGAAGTGAGCTGGTCACCCCCTTTATGACACTTGTTTAACAGAACTGTGCATAGCTTTAATATAGTTTAGACTTTAACAACAAATCATCTTGGTCAGGTTTATACATTATTGCATTGCAAACTCTATATTCTCATTATCCTCGTATATTGTCTGCAATCCTCCCGTTGGGATTATTATTCATAATTTAGGCAGATTTATGATGGAGTGTATGTATTACTGTGTAGCACCTTTATACCATAGAGTACATAAATATTAGTGATGAGCGGATTCGGTTTTACTCGGTTTTACTCGGTTTTACTCGGTTCTCAAAACGGCATCTTATTGGCTCACGGATGTCACGTGTTTTGGATAGCCAATAAGATGCCGTTTTGAGAACCGAGTAAAACCGAGTAAAACCGAGTAAAACCGAACCTCGCTCATCACTAATAAATATTGTATTGTTGCATTGTTGTATTCCGCTAATGCAGACTACACATACTGGATGGCCCCATTCGGAATATATGGCTTTGTAAGTTAACTTGTTTGCCCAGAATATATGACCACCTCTCACATTTAATAAAATTGCCCTGTCCATAGATTGTACAAGAAGAGTGTTCTAGATGCTGCTAAACTACACAGAATACTAAATAAACCCATAAAACTCTCACAACTTGTTATTAAACATTGTAATCTTAGGATAGTACAGAATTGTAAATAGTATGGATAGAGTCCTATTGTTATTTACTATTAAGTATACAATGTTCATGATACCCCGCAAAAGGCATTAACAAGCGATCCCTGTGAAACAATATAATATGCTTAAAAGACCATTCATAAAATATAATTACATATCACTGTATGTCCAGGTCCCTCGCTCGGTCTGCAGTGAGAGCTGTTCTCCAGGATACAGGAAGGCTGTTAGATCAGTACACCCCGTCTGCTGCTATGACTGTGTCCAATGTCTACAAGGAGAAATATCTAACCAGACAGGTAAGTCAATGACTTTCTGATCTATGTAATAAAATATTTTTACATTTATTACAAATTGTGTTAGATTCACTAAAAACACTCCTATCACATTAGAGAGTATCTCAAATTTGGTATTGCCATGGGCACAGGACTGGGACCCAGGATTTGAACCACAGGAAGGACTAGTACAAACTGGAGTCTGGGAAATGTGAGTGTTTGTACATGCTGTATAGACAGTCGGATTGGCCCTACACATTTAGTGATGTCAGCAATTTGGACGATGATCGATCTAAATTATGTTTGTTATCATCCAAATTGACTTGCATTGAAAAATGACCATAAACCAATGATGAATGACCGCAGGGACATGCATCGGTCATTATCGGTGCCTCCATACTAGACTATATGAATGATATATCATATATTTCTGAACGAGATCATTCCTATCGCCCATCAATGTTGCTTAGTGTGTAGGGCTCATTAGTACAATGACAGCTGTAGAACTTGAACAATCAGTAGCAACTCTGAACCCAGTTGAAATTTGGTGAAGGAGACTGCATTCAGAAGGCTAGGTAGAGCAGAATAAAGTAATACACACCTTTAGCTGCAGGTGGTAGACAACACACTGGAGTAGTATAAATACAATACAACAGGTGAGCAGTAAGATAATAGAGAAAACCTGACTGAACTGAAGTATGCTACCTAGCAGTGGTAGCTATACAGGTAAGACTTGATCATGTGACTGCTTGAAAAATAGAAAGATATTGTAGCATGAATGAGACACCATGCAGGAAGCTGTAAAAACAGACAGTAGTTGGATACTCAGGCAGCACTGCAAAGAGCAGACAGCACACTGATGAATAGGATCAGTGCTGATTACAGCATGAGTAATTGTGGTGACTCCTTGTTGCAGAATGGAGAGCATTGTATCCAGACAAAATCTTCACTAGCAAAAATAGGAGCATTCTGAATATGCTGGAAAGTAACATAGAAACATAGAAACATAGAATTTGACGGCAGATAAGAACCACTTGGCCCATCTAGTCTGCCCATTTTTTTTATCCTTTAGGTAATCGCAACCCTTTTTGAACCTTAATTCTAAAAAAAAAAAAAAAAAGTAATAGGACAGATACAGGTTACTCAGGAACAGAGATTTCCTTGCCACAGGATGAAGCGGAAAACTTAAAGACAAGATGAATTGGCAATGTACTGGTGCCTGGTTATCAATTATAAAGGACACTCTGTATCAGGATTGGGCACTGCAATCACGTGAGAAATAAGTATCTGTGAACGGCTGTAATAGTGTCAGCTGACCTCAGGCAAGATGGCAGCGCCCATGCAGCCTGGATCGCAGGAACAGTATACTGAAGTTGATACAACAGGAATATCGTGAGAGGACTGGCCAGCTGAGATATGTCAACAGTGATTCAGCAGTGCTGGGTGAGGTAAGATGATCTGAGAACCCACAGTGTGACAGTAAATCCCTTTTTACGGGGGGACCCTGAGCACCTTTGTGTTTTTGAAGAAAAATGTAAGAGGAAATTTCTAGAATAACTGAAAACCTGGGAACCAGCAATGTCTAATGGAATGATTGACACCTCCTGAGAATTAACTGGAATCTTCATAATGCTTCTTTCTAGATAAAGTCTCCCAACTTTCACCTCGAGAAGAAAGAATTTTGTCACTGGAACATGTAGACTATTCACGATCATTGTATTTGGAAGTGTCATCATTTAATAAGAAATCCACTAGAACAATAGAACTAGAATCTTTTCCAGCAACTGAGGAAATTGAGTCACAGATACTTGAAACCAAATTCCAGAGTAGTTTAATTGAACCCCATAAGGAACTCTCCTCCGGATGTTCTCGGAGACATCTTGAGGAAGAACATCACAGATCCCAGTAGCTGCAATACTCAGACTATCAAAGGCAAAGTGAGGATTAGTAAAAGAAAAATCATCCTCCAACATCAGACATGACAGAGTATGATCTGAATCAAGAGTGGATAACCTCCCTCTGTCAACTGTTATCAAACTAGATATTGCTTGTTGCTCCTTCCAAGAAGTTTCAACTGACTATACTAGAATTTCTCACTGGACAAAATTATGGTTGAAAAATATGAGACACCCAACAAATGGCATAGCATCTGTCACAGAGTCATAGTCAGAATCAGAGCCAAAGTCCAAAATTAGTATCAGATCTTTCTTTTCAAGAACAAGATGAGTACTGGATGAAGTATCCGAAGGACCAAGATACTCCAGAGACCACAGGAAGAACACAAGTAAGTGTAACTATCTCTATAGTCAATGGACTTTGGCCTTTGTGCTGATTTTGAGATGTTTTTTTTCTTGATGTCTAGAAGCCTCAAATGTATTGGTCCAACAAAGCCTGGTCTTGTTCAGAATTTGAAGGACCAGATGACTGAGCATTGGACAGACACTCTGAGAATTAAGTGGAGACTAGATACTCTGGAAAGTGAAGAGGACACAGACTCTCATTAGACTGAACAAGAATATCAGATAATCCTGACTGGGTCAGAATCTTGAATGGCTCTGGTTGGACTGGAGATTAGGATGGCCTTTCTAGGACCTGGGCCCTGCTTGAAGTCTTGAGTGACCGGCAGCATTTAAAGACAGAGTTTATAAGGTGATACTTAGACAGGTGACCAACATGGTGGCACTTTTAGAAACTGTCAGGCTGGAATTACCTATTGCAACCAGTCAAAAGGAGTCCACTTCTGAATCTGTGGCACTATGAATTCTTCCTGGGGTTGTGACACTAGAAACCCATTCCAGAATTATGGTACTAGAAACCCCTCCAGAGCTTATGTCTCTAGACAACCCTACTGTGATCATGGCACTAGAAACCCTCTTAGGATTGTGGCGCTAGAGATTCCTTCTGGCGTTGGAAGCTCAGACATTATTCAACGAGATGGAGGCTCAAATTCTCCTACTGAAAATGGGAACTCAGACATCCTTCCTGTAGCTGAAGAATCAGACACCACTCATGGGGCTGAAAAAGTCAGATGCTTCTCATGGGGTTGAACGTTCAAATGCCCCTCCTAGGGTTAGACACTTGGATGATCCTTTCTGGGCAGACTTTGGACCAAATTGTTGATGTACTGCTTTACAGAAGTCCAATAGGTCAAGTAACTGGTGGTCCTATTCCAAGGAACTAAAATATAAGAAAAAGTATTTATTTGCATTGGTATATATATTGTGGGTAATTAGCTAGGTAGAGGGATGAATTTGTGCAGTGTCTAGGCACTCAATCAGGATCCAACACAGCTTTTCAGGTAAATTATGGAATGGTGCTTTACAAGATTTTCAGCATAAATGGAATAACAAAAGTGAACAGAAAACACCAAATGACTAGCTCCCATGCAGGACACATTCTCGCTTATTCACCCCTGACTAACATTGGGAAGCTAATCTTGGGCAGCTTATTCACCCCTGACAAACCTTGGGCAGCTAATCTGAAAATATAAAGTCCAAAGTCTCTCAGTCTGTTCAAATATAGCTAGCCTGGTTTGCTTGGCTTCTCACACAAAGTCTCAGTCCTGCTTCCTTGCAGGTAGAATCCTGGCCACCTGGCCTACTTGACTTTAACTGTAGCACCAGCTGAGCATTGTCTCCATAAGCAGTCCCTCCTGACTGCAGCAGTCTTCCAGACTTACTTCCTCTGCAGTCCTACCTGGACTGTCTGACTGCCCTTTGGCCTCTCCTGGACTCTGTGCAAACAACAGCCCATTTGGTGTTTTCTGTTCACTTTTGTTATTCCATTTATGCTGAAAGTCTTGTAAAGCACCATTCCATCATTTGGCAACACCTCAGTTGTCTCCCCTGTATAGGTGGACACACATTTTCTGGTATGTATCATTATTTCCCATTTACCAAATGAGGTGCTTTCTGAATACCTTACACCTTCAACTATTATTACTCTGTCACGTAAAACATCTCTCTTGTTGTAATTTGTCAGAATAGATATGCCTTTTGTTTTAATTACTTTAATGATAAGTCTTGTTACAGAAACTATATTTTTTTTTTTAATTTGACTTTGCTTTATTTCAATAGAGTTGTCACAGCAAAGTCTCAACTAAGACAAAAGGTTAATGAAGCACATGGTCTATCTAGAAATTATTAAAACAACCCTTTATTATCACCAAATGAACATTACTTTTACATTACCAGTACCGCTAAGATGTAAACCTAGTGCTTTTCCTTAGAACGTTCTTAATTTTTACTTTTACTTCCCCACATACTTTTGCAATACAGGTTGAGTATCCCTTATCCAAAATGCTTGGGACCAGAGGTATTTTGGATATGGGATTTTTCCGTATTTTGGAATAACTGCATACCATAATGAGATATCATGGCGATGGGACCTAAATCTAAGCACATAATGCATTTATGTTACATATACACCTTATACACACAGCCTGAAGGTCATTTTAGCCAATATTTTTTATAACTTTGTACATTAAACAAAGTGTGTGTACATTCACACAATTCATTTATGTTTCTTATACACCTTATACACACAGCCTGAAGGTCATTTAATACAATATTTTTAATAACTTTGTGTATTAAACAAAGTTTGTGTACATTGAGTCATCAAAAAACAAAGGTTTCACTATCTCACTCTCACTCAAAAAAGTCCGTATTTCGGAATATTCCGTATTTCGGAATATTTGGATATGGGATACTCAACCTGTATAATTAAATCAGAAATACTGTTATCCTAAAAATATCTGCTTTAAATTGTAGCATTAAAAAATCCAAACATTTGACATGTGAGCTGAAGAACATGGACTCAGAACTTATTACTGCTGGTTTAACTATACAGTATTAATATATTGTATCCACATTGCTGGCATACAATAAGCATTGATAAAAAGTCGTCATACAAAGATTATATAACATACTCTTAAAATACAATAGCTTGCACATGTGTCATGATTACAAAGTGTATGTATGACATGACAAAGTTTGGAAGGATGAAAAATGAGAGGGCAGGCAAATAGGTCACAATATTCCATTCTGTACTACTGGCTTCAACAGGTTCAATTACTCAATAATATAAACATTATGTAATTTTGCTTGAATAAAATAATCTGTATGTATTTGTGCATTAAAAAAAGTATAATTTACATTGGTAAAGTAAAACATTGGGTAATGTTATCTTTTCATGTAAGAGTTTCAGGGGTGGTCATCAGTATGCCGGCTGTCGGGATCCCAGCGCACAGTATACCGGCGCCAGGATCGCGACAGCCGGCATACCGACACTTATTCTCCCTCGTGGGGGTCCACGACCCCCCTGGAGGGAGAATAAAGCAGCGTGGCGCGCGTAGCGCGCCACCGTGCCTGCTGCGTGGCAAGCACAGCAAGCCCGCAAGGGGCTCATTTGCGCTCACCACACTGTTGGTATGCCGGCGGTCAGGCTCCCGGCGCCGGTATGCTGCTCGCCGGGAGCCCGACCGCCGGCATACCATACTACACCCGAGTTTCAGTATAGGCAGATATACAATTTTATAAACTCTTTCTCACTGTTTTCTTTCAGCATTATACAGCACATTAATAACATGCAGATGTGTAACATTACCATATATTTTCAATCATACAGATTCAACTAATTGCATAAGATGTCCTTGGGATCAGTTGCCAAATCCTGAGAAATCCAGATGTTTCCCAAAATCCATAGAGTTTCTTTCCTATGAAGATGCATTGGGAGGAACTTTAGCTACAATCAGTGTAATATCCTCACTTATTCCTGCTCTTATTTTGAGACTTTTCATCCTGCATAGACATACGCCTGTAGTGAAAGCCAATAACTACTCTCTAAGTTGTCTTCTACTGATGTCCCTGTGCCTCTGCTTCCTGTGCTCTTTAGTATTTATAGGTTACCCACACCACCAGACATGTCTACTGCATCAGGTACTATTTGGCCTGGCCTTCACTTTGTGTGTCTCAAGCATTTTGGCTAAGACTATCCTGGTGGTTCTTGCTTTTATGGCCACTAGACCAGGTAGCAATCTGAGGAAATGGATGAAGCCTCAAGTGTCCTACATGATTATTATTACCTGTTTCCTGTTACAACTCATCTTGTGCATCACATGGCTGTCACTAGCTTCTCCATTCCCACAATATAATACTCAAACCAAACCTGGACTAATCATTGCTGAGTGTAATGAGGGATCACACATTGCCTTCTGGACCATGCTGGGTTATCTGTTCCTACTGGCCACCATTAGTTTCATTGTTGCCTTCCTGGCTCGGAGACTTCCTGACAGCTTCAATGAGGCCCAGTTTATTACCTTCAGCATGCTGGCCTTCCTCAGTGTCTGGGTGTCCTTTATCCCAGCTTCCCTCAGTGCTCAGGGTAAATACACGGTGGCCATGGAGATATTTGCCATTCTGGCATCTAGTTGGGCTTTGGTGATCTGTATGTTTTTCCCTAAATGTTTCATCATAGTGTTCAGACCAGATCAAAACAGTCAACTTCTTATAATGAAAATTAAAGACTAAAATTATCATGGTGTATTTACTATTATAGTATAATGTTACAGCAGTACTTTTTGGGATTATAAGATCACTAGAACCAAGCATGAAGAGATCTGCACCTATCACAAGTAAGCTTTCTTCTGTAAGCTTTTTATCTCACAGGCACTTCAATATCCTCATAATTTTAAGCACAGAATAGTAGGAGCTGGTTATCACTGGATATTCTGGAGTAGTTGAATAGACATGTCAGGATAATAGGTGAAAGTTTGTTTGGAAGCTCCAGAAATATGCTTGATACAGTCTAAGGACAAAATTAATAGACAAGAAGTCCTGGTGGGAAAATTCACTAACATTCTGAGGCCAAAGCAAGCAGTGGACAGATTAAACCAGTTGAGGTCAAAGACAGGAGGTGTTCAGGACAATGAGCAGTACACTAGCCTTGGTCAAATGTAGACAGCTGTCCAAATAGGAGTTTAGTAAATAGGCCAAGGTCAAGGGTGGGAGGGATAAGAAAGGACCAATCCTGTACATGTTTTGGTTGCAGCCCATTAACAAAAGCTGGTTTAGTACTCAGGTTTAGAAAAAGCTTCTGTATCATCAGCAATTGTATGCAAGAGAGAAAGTCTAATGGAGCCCAGAGAATCAAATGGATTAAGGCCCCCATTTATCAAGCATTGGAGAGTGATAAAAAGCACGGTAATAAAGTACCAACCAACCAGCTCCCAACTGCCATGTTACAGACTGTGTTTGAAAAATGACAGGAACTGATTGGTTGGTAGTTTATCACTGTGCTACAGTATTTATCACTCTCCAAGGCTTGATAAATCTGGGCCTAAGTCTGGAAATCCAGCCTAACACGACTCCTTACTATTGAGATGCATCACCTGAGCAAATGCTGCTGTACATGGAAGAGACAAATGATGCTCTCTATAGTCACTTAGCAATTAGCACCAAAACTCATAGGAGCATGATTGAATAATGACATAAATCATTGTTATTCAAAAGCCATGAGTGTGGATATTAGATCATTAGAGTGGAGACTTAGGGGTTAATTTACTAATGGTTGAAACTGTGGATGTCTGTCATTCTTTGCAGCTGTAAATGGTTTTAATATTTAATATTTCAGATCAACACTGACAACACATGGATGAACATTATGGCATATTGGTCCAAAAAGAAGCAGATCACAATGATCGTGGAAGCTTCTTTGCTATTAAAAAAAAAAATTAATGGGTAAAATGTTTGAATAAAATTGTGGGGACCCCCTAAAATCAGTAACCTGCATTGGACCTTTCAGTCTGGTATTGGAAAATGATGGGAAAAACCATCTTTGGTGTTCCCCTTAATTTCCAATAACCAGCACCAGGCTGAACCAGCCGGTAGGCTTATGCTATATCAGGGAAACACATAACATAGAGTCCTCCTGCCATACCTTAAAACCAGACCCATATTTGTCTTCCCAGGCCCTGAGTTCCTTGGAAAATAGAGTCCCCCCTAAAAAAAGGTCTCCCCTTCCTGAGGAAGCCCAAGCCTGAGCTGAAAGCCCGACTCTATTCCTCACCACTTTGCTGGCAGTGGGTTGATGGTGTAAAAAACATACTTGATATTGTTTTATATACAGGTCCTAGCAAACATGCACCAGCATTCCGGCACTTGTGGAACGCCGAACGGTTTCTATGACAGCATCCGCTGATTTTCTGAGGGTGTTTGTTGCAATAGAAATCATCCATCTTTTATCCAGTCAGCGCTTCACAATTCAAATCAATGACAGTGTGACCTCAGAGTGACCTGTCATTTTGCCGGTGCCAGGACCCTGAAGAACTGCCGGGACTCCACACTAGTAAGCTGAGGGAGGGAGGGGGTTAGGTTGAGGCTGCGAGGGGGAGGGTTAGGGTTAGGCTGTGGGGAAAGGGTTAGGCTGCAGGGAGGGAGGGGGAGGGTTAGGCACCACCGGGGAGGTTTACGGTTAGGCTGTGGGGGAGGAATGGTAAGGGTCATGCTGTGAGTAAGGAGGGTTAGAGTTAGGGAGGTTAGGGTATAGGCATAGTATACTTACCAACTAGGTGTCAGGATCCTGAGTGTTGGGATGCTGCTGTCGGTATTCTGACGGTGGCATCCCAAGCGCTCGTGTCCCGATACCATCCCGTAAAGAACAATAATAAATTCTATATTTACACCATTAACCATGGATCCACTGCCTCCAGGATTGGGGGACTAGCCATGGGGCTGGCTGATCCTTGGGAGGGAGGACCCTATTTTTTTTGTGATCCTGAGTTTTAAAAGATTTCCAGCCCTGGGCTGGCCAGTTTGGAGATGGTTTCTGTTATGGCAGGGTGAGTCTACGCTGTGTTACTGCCTGCTATAGCATAATGCCCCCAGCTGGTTCTGCCTGGTGCTGGTTATTGGGAAATCGAGGGGACCCTATGCTGGTTTTTCTCTCAGTATTCCATGACCATACCAGGCAGGGAGGTCCCATTGCCAGTTATGGTTTTTTTTATAGAGGGACCCTAAGCAGTATAATATACACCTGAACTTCAGACTAAACAGAGCTGATGCAATACTGCTGGTAATTGTAGGACTTTGGAACAAACTTTTAAAAGATCTTCAAATATAATTATTTAAAGATAAAGTCAGTCCCAAGAGTCTGTATAGTATGAACTCAGGCTAAAATATACCTTCCTGAAGAACTTAAATAAGATCACTGAATATACTATAGCACACTTGTTTGCCATTGCTTTTGGTGTACTATTATTACCAGTGATCTATGAATGAGAGCTATTTCTAACATCAAAACATGAAAACCTAATGATTTTGAAAAATAACACCCTTGAAGAAGTCGCCTTAGACGAAACACGTTGGTGAAAGTTTTGTCTATCATCAATACGCTAACAAAAGTGAATGGGCAAAAAAAGCCTGTAAATTGTTGATATATTTCTGGTGAAAAGTTGTTTGTGAAAATTAACTCTTAATTGTTCAATAATTGTTTTAATGATATTTTAATAAAACAACTTTTTAAATTATATTATTAACACATTGGGTGAACAGTATCTGTGCATAAGGAAGTATTAGTTCATCCTTGGTTCATATATGTTCATATACAATTCCTAAAGGTTTAGTAATAAGACTGAGAGAATTCTAATTAGAGCTCTCCTCGAAAAATCTTTCTCAATATAATCTCTCCAAGTCCATATTGGAAAAGGGCCTATTTTTGAGGAAGCAGCCCATGATATCTAATAAATTGTTTGTATAATCTGCTAAAAGCCAATGGTTGTGGTTTAAATTCTCCACAATTAATTTATTTTCATAGAACTACTGTGTTCAAATCCTCTATATATTCAATATAAGATAGCACATTAAGGATTATATATATATATATATTAGAGATGAGCGGGTTCGGTTCGTTGAGATCCGAAACCCCCCGAACTTCACCTATTTTACACGGGTCCGAGGCAGCCTCGGATCTTCCAGCCTTGCTCGGTTAACCCGAACACGGCCGAACGTCATCATCCCGCTGTCGGATTCTCGCGAGATTCGTATTCTATAAAAAGAGCCGCGCGTCGCCGCCATTTTCACTCGTGCATTGGAGATTGAACGGAGAGGACGTGGCTGCGTTCTCTCCCTGAAAAGCTCCGTAATCTGTGCTCAGTGTGCTGCAAATATCTGTGCTCAGTGTGCTGCAAATATCTGTGCTCAGTGTGCTGAAAATATTTACTTTCTCTGCCTGAAAACGCTTCATATCTGTGCTCAGTGTGCTACAAATATCCATGCTCAGTGTGCTGCATTGTGGGGACTGGGGACCACCAGTATATAATTATAGTACTACAGTACAGTAGGCCATCGCTGTGTCTTGCAGCTCTGTGTCAAGTATACTATCTCTGTGCTGCATTATTGTGAGCAGTTTATAGTAGGACAGTGCAGCATTTTGGTGACCAGCAGTATACATATATAGTACAGTACAGTAGGCCATTGCTGTATCTTGCAGCTCTGTGTCAAGTATACTATCTATGTACTGCATTATTGTGAGCAGTATATAGTAGGACAGTGCAGCATTTTGTTGACCAGCAGTATACATATATAGTACAGTACAGCAGGCCATTGCTGTATCTTGCAGCTCTGTGTCAAGTATACTATCGCTGTGCTGCTTTATTGTGAGCAGTATATGGTAGGACAGTGCAGCATTTTGGTGACCAGCAATACACATATATAGTACAGTACAGTAGGCCATTGCTGTATCTTGCAGCTCTGTGTCAAGTATACTATCTCTGTGCTGCATTATTGTGAGCAGTTTATAGTAGGACAGTGCAGCATTTTGGTGACCAGCAGTATACATATATAGTACAGTACAGTAGGCCATTGCTGTATCTTGCAGCTCTGTGTCAAGTATACTATCTCTGTACTGCATTATTGTGAGCAGTATATATAGTATTACAGTGCAGCATTTTGGTGACCAACAGTATATAGTTGTACAGTACAGTAGGCCATTGCTGTATCTTGCAGCTCTGTGTCACTGCAAGTATCCATTCCATATCTGTGCTGCATTATTGTGAGCAGTATATAGTAGGACAGTGCAGCATTTTGGTGACCAACAGTATACATATATAGTACAGTACAGTAGGCCATTGCTGTATCTTGCAGCTCTGTGTCAAGTATACTATCTCTGTGCTGCATTATTGTGAGCAGTTTATAGTAGGACAGTGCAGCATTTTGGTGACCAGCAATACACATATATAGTACAGTACAGTAGGCCATTGCTGTATCTTGCAGCTCTGTGTCACTTCTAGTATCCTGATCAGTGCTCAGAATCTGCTGCATTGTTGTTGTGAGCAGTTTGTATACTGTACTGTGCGACGTGTGTTATACACCTGGTGATTTTATACATCCTGTAATCTGTACTGAGCGATGTGTGAGATACACCTGGGGATTATACACCCTGTATTCTGTACTGTGCAACATTTGTGATACACCTAGTGATTATACACCCTGTATACTGTACTGAGCGATGTGTGAGATACACTTTGGGATTATACACCCTATATACTGTACTGTGCGATGTGTGTTATACACCTGGTGATTATACATCCTGTAATCTGTACTGAGCGATGTGTGAGATACACCTGGGGATTATAGACCCTGTATACTGTACTGTGCAACGTTTGTGATACACCTGGTGATTATACACCCTGTATACTGTACTGAGCGATGTGTGAGATACACCTTGGGATTATACACCCTATATACTGTACTGTGTGATGTGTGTTATACACCTGGTGATTATACATCCTGTAATCTGTACTGAGCGATGTGTGAGATACACCTGGGGATTATACACCCTATATTATTATTATTATTAATATTATTATTATCCTTTAGTTAAATTGCGCCACAAGGGTTCCGCAGCGCCCAATTACAGAGTACATAAATAATCAAACAGGAAAACAGCAATTTACAGTTGATGACAGTGTAGGACAAGTACAGGGTAAATAAACATAGTTACATCAGCATATGACACTGGAATAAGTATCAGGTGGCAGAAGACTGCTGGATATGGTACAGTTGAAGATTATTAAAGTAAGACAAAGGATAAGCACATGAGGGAAGAGGGCCCTGCTCGTGAGAGCTTACAATTTAAAGGGAAGGGGTATACAGACATGGGTGACACAGATGGGGTACATAGAAAACGTGGAACAGAGGGTTAGGATGAGATTTGGCTGGGTTTGGTGAATAAGTTGACCCCCAGAAGGCACAAGTCAATACTTAACATTGCAACATTTTACTTGGCTATGCAGTGTCAAAGTCAGAAAAATATCTCTATGCACACTACCATATTTGCACCTCACACAGGTCCGTGCTGCGCATGCGTACGCTCTCCCGTGTGTGCGCATACTCACAGTCGCGGGCACCCGCAGGCGCACGGTATGCGTATTTACGGTAGAGTTTATGCGATCGTAGCGTGCGACTCAATCATTACATATTTTCACTATATAATGTATTTTTTAGATCATGGTCCCTTTGATAGATTCTGAAAGTTTGGTTAATATAGAATGTTCATGAACAGAGAAATCCCTCTTTGTTTGATACGAAGGGTCAGACAGGAGTAATACAGTGGTGTTTAGTACCCATCGGAAGAATATTTAATTAGAAATATTCCGGTGTTGGTTTGAAGCAGACCAATCGCTCGTGCGAATAGTTATGGACATAAGAAGTTTATGAACATTTACTTTATTTGCACTTTATTACCCATGCGGCGGGAAACCCAGTTTCCCTCCCACCTGAGCTGTTGGAAATAGTCACAGCCCACCTGTATGAATCAACCTATGACCTTTTGTTATAATGCGAAGCCGAATTCCTGTGTCCAATGAACAATGAGATTGTAGGGACCATTGAATTGTATTGTGTGTGGGGCATAAATAGGCAGGCCGACCATATCCAGTTCACTCTCTTCAACGGTTCTCATTGCTGATAATCGGGAGCTGGATATCAAGGCGCATGCGATCGTTTCCCCTTTGTGCGTAAGTGTTTCTCCGCAACTACATTGATCTTCTTGTTATTGTGGGCCAATCTCTCTCAATTTCTCTCTCTCTCTCTCCTTCTCTTTCTCACTCATTTTCCCTTAAATTGTATTGTATTGTATTTCCTGTGTAGTTATTTGGTTAGGTAGTCTATGTTATATTGTAGTGTATGACTTGTATTGTGTTTAACTCTTTTGCAAGTATAGCATTCATAATATATATTTTAGGCGTTGGACCCTGAGCACGGTATCTGTGTGTTTCTTATAGTATTAAGTATACTCAGAGCGTCGGTGACGCTCAAACAGCTTTTAAGGTAATAAGGTTATACTGTGTTGCATTTACTCTCTAACATTACACTAAGGTTTTACTGCACAATACACTGTTTATGGTTTAGATACAAAGGTTTAACATAGTGAGCGTCAGCTCCGCTGGTGATCTCCTCGTGGTCCCGAGCGTTCGCTACGCTATAGCGAATCATTACTTTAGTTAACAGCCAATAACGTGCCTGCCTGTGATCTCTTGGCCGTGAGTGAGCGTGACGCTTGAGCGTCTCGATCACGGCATAGTGATTGTTACGCAACTAGCGTACCCTTACGGTACTTCATACATAAATAGCGTACAGTGTTCTTAGACCTCATAAAGGGTATTATATACGATAAATATTTAGCTTTATCAATTGGGGGCTCGCCCTGTCCTTCACATATCTGCACTAGGTAATTTCAGCAGACATTATCCAGCTGCAAAGGGCGGGAGATCATATTCCTCGTAGTGCTGTTTGGATAAGCGTCTGCTTCTCTTAGTAAAGGGTGCTGAAGGAATCCGGGAACCGGAGGTAAGAACAAAACAATAGTGTCTTTTTAAAACTGTTTATTTTTCTGTCTTGCGTACACACGCACGCACACATATATATCTGCATTTCCTTTTCATTGGTGTATTTTCGTATGTCACTCTCCTGTTTGCCAGCTCTATAGTTGATAAACGTATAAATTGTGTTACGGTGGATCTTTGCTTTGCGTACACGTGTCTCTAACAAAAGACTGAGACTTGCGTACGCAATCCAAGGGCCGACGCACGCAGCGTATATTACGCAACGGAGCGTACGGGTACGCCCACGTAACTCAAATCACAAGTTTTTTTCTCTCCTCTCAACGCGATAAGTAGCGCCACATGGTAAATAACGCCAGGCGATAAATCGCGCAAAATTTTTTTTTTTTTAAATTCCAAATTTAAATTAATAGATCCTTCTCCTAATTTGTAACACATCTGGTCTAAAGAGAAATTTCTGCGCAGAAATAGAAATAGAAACAAAAGTGTATATGCGGTGAGTGAGTGTTTGTTTATACAATTTTACAGGTTGAACCACAAGAAAAGTCGAGTACTCGTGAGGTACATGCGTGTAAGTGACGTACATGGTGGCTAGGGAGGCATCCCTGGTTAAATATACAATTTGAGCATTAGAGTGTAGCAGACCAGGAGGTCATACTGTAACAGACCAGGAGGTCATAGCAGACCAACAGGTTCAGGTACAGCAGACAAGGAAGTCCGCTATACAGTCCACAGGCACAACACCAAGAAAGGGTTGGTGCAACACCCATATAGGCCATATAAGCTCTGGCTGAAGGAATTTGCAGCCGTAATTTTCGATTCCACTGGTCGCTCAGTACATAAGATTAGTTGCTTGTGTACTAAACGATTGAACCGCACGTAATTGTGTGCATTAGTAAACCTGACCGGTACTATTTGTGGACGAAGGTCATAAACGCTATTTGTACATTCTAACGTGATTTGTGTAATTTTTTTTTATTTTAAGGGAAGTTCGCTGCTCACTCAGGAACTATCCAGCAACCAATAGTTACTGGAAAGAGTAAGTGTTCTTCGGAGCACCCTCACAGGTTCCAGTAAATAGAGGTTCAGGTCGCAGGGGCCCTAGGTCGAGTACGCCAGCACCATATCGGTGTGATCAGGTCGTATTGGTCGGCGTGGGCGAGTGAGTGGGGTACTCGGTAAACCGCCACCGTCAGCCTATTTTGGACATTTGGTTTGCGTAAGGGTTGGTTAAATAAAGCAACACCTTCGAATTATGGGGGCCACTTGTTCAGGTAGGGGGCGATCAACCTCGGTTCGGGTTGATTCAGTGAACCGACCAATTGGGTCGGCAAGGTATGTAATGTGTGAGAAATACGGAAGTCACACAGAAGCGTTATGTGATGAATGGGAGAGAATGACAGTACATGACGGGGAGAAATTCCCAAGAGTAGGTAGCTTCAGCACAGAAGTGTTAACGAATTTAAGGAGAAGGATATGTCTCATTAAATCAACAAAGAGACGAATCAAACATTACGATTATTTGCAGTTGTGGCAGCAGGAAGGTGACATACAGAGAGGATTGGCTCAGGCGGCGGGATCTGGCTCAATCAGAAAACTGATAGCCACGGCCCCACCGCCACCATACATATCAGGAGAGAAATTGGTTGCGGAGAATGACGCACTAAGGTGTAACACACAAACACTTAGCAACTGTATAAATGTTAAAGATAATGTTAACCAATTAACCAACGCAAGTATTAACCCGTGCAAGTTGTACCCTGTTTTGAACTTTCCTCAGGAGTGTGATCAAGAAGACGAATCGGCAACAATTTCAGCGCTCTCTCTAGCAGCCACCATAGCAGAGACCACAGTAGGCACAGCTCCACCCACGAGATTAGTAACAAAGGCCCCTAGCGGAGGGATAGGTGAGGTCGTGTCTACAGGTAAGTACGGCACCATACACTATGCTGAAGCCATTTCACCACAGGCTATAGAACCCACACAGAGTGATGTTGTTAGAGTTAATCCTGTTAGGGTAATAGCTGTTCCAAATGGGAAAACTGACACAACAGGGGTCACCCCTGTGAGGAACATTGCCATGTATAGCCCATTTTCCAGAATGGAATTAAGGACCATCGTGTCTGAATTCCCTGACCCTAGAAAAGATTTAGTTGCCAGTCAAAAATACATCAGAGACTTAGGTAACACTGTAGAGCCCAACAATAAAGACTGGCAGATATTGCTGAGAGCATGTTTACCCTCCAATGTTGACGCAACTCAATTTTTAGCTGATTGCGGATTAGATCAGGATGTACCTCTTACAGATGTGTACAACAAAGACAATGTAAAAAGAATAAACTTACAGTTAAAAGAATATTTCCCAGCGGTAGTCAGATGGAACAAGATATTCTCCATTAAACAGAAGGAGTCAGAGACAGCTGCAGAGTATTTTCACAGAGCATTATCAGAAATGGCAAAATACACAGGCATAGAGGACATTAAAACAAACATAAACCATCGAGAAGTAGCAGTATCGGTACTGATGGATGGTTTAAAAGAATCATTAAAGACTAGGGTACAGACCACACAACCATGTTGGCGAGGTCTGTCTGTGGCTACTTTGAGAGAGGCTGCTATTGATCACGATAGGAACATCACCAGACACAGGGAACAACAAAGTGATAAGTTAATGGCCGTAAGTATACAGGCCCTGACCACAAGGCAGCCTTTGTTTGTATCACCAAACCCTGTGGGTAAGTCAAGTGTGGTTACTTGTTATTCTTGTCATAAACAGGGACACATGTCACGAGATTGTAGAGTAAAGAATGTACGAAACTCATACCAACCCCCTAGACAACGACACGACACACGACATTGGGAGCAAGGTCCGCAGAAACGGAGTTATGAGCCACATGCAGGGGAAACAAAAAGATACCCCCCAAACAGAGATTGGCAAACCTCTGGTAGTTCCCAGCTAACTCCCTCACAAGTAGTTGCTGCCAGCGGGATTCAGGGAGGTCACCATACCCAATAGGGGTGTGGCCATACCTGTAATCTGCAGCCAGTAAAATTGATTGCAAGTCTTGGAAGTGAACCAGAAATTGCAATCAATGTAGCTGGTAAATCATTAAACTTTCTTGTAGACACAGGGGCGGCCAAATCAGTGATAAATTCGACAGTGGGCATGAGGACCACTGGTAGGACAATTCCAGCCGTGGGAGTAACAGGAGTAGTCCAGCATTACCCTGTTAGCAAACCAGCAGAGATTACAATAGGGCCTTTACATACCAAGCATTCCTTTTTGCTGGCTGCATCGGCACCGACCAATCTCCTGGGAAGAGACTTACTGTGTAAAATGGGGTGCGTCATTTATTGTACTCCTGAAGGTGTATTCTTGGACATACCTGAGAATCACGCTCAGGAAGTACGAGACATGTTAGACTCCCCGTCAAAATTAATGTCACATACCACTATGACAAATAGGACTCCCTCCCAAGTAGAAGAAATGACATCTCAGATACCAGAGTTACTTTGGACTAAAGATGGACAGGACACTGGATTAATGGCAAACGTAGCTCCGGTAGTTGTACAAGTAAAAGATGGTAGGATAGCTCCAAAAATCCCACAGTACCCTCTGAGGCCAGAGGTGGAGTTAGGAGTTTACCCAGTAATAGAGCGCTTGCTACAACAGGGCATTCTGGTAAGAACGTCCAGCACTGCTAATAGTCCCATCTTCCCTGTGAAGAAGAGTGGGGGGAGGGGTTACCGGCTAGTGCAGGATCTAAGGGGGATTAACAAAATAGTTGAGAGTCAGTTCCCCGTAGTGCCAAATCCAGCTGTCATCCTAATGCAAATCCCTCCCACTGCGAAATTTTTCACTGTTATTGACCTCTGCTCCGCTTTCTTTTCGGTACCTCTGCACCCTGACAGTCAATATTTGTTCGCATTTACATACAGAGGAGTCCAATACACATGGACTCGATTACCACAAGGATTCATAGATAGCCCAAGTATATTTTCTAAGGCTTTGCATGATTGTTTACAGTCTTTCCAACCAGTGAGTGGATCAGTATTAATACAGTACGTGGATGATCTACTACTGTGTTCTGATTCATTGGAGGCATCCCTGAAGGATACGAAACAGCTCCTGTTTCATCTTTCAGACACAGGACACAAGGTTTCCAAAGACAAGTTGCAATTATGCCAAACTAAGGTAAAATATTTGGGACACTGTTTAACACAAGGACTGAGACACCTGACCGCTGATAGAATTCAAGCAATTAGAGACATGACTCTGCCACAAACCCAGCAACAGATCAGAACATTTTTAGGAATGTGTGGGTATTGTCGTAACTGGATCCCAGGGTTTTCCATCCTAGCGTTACCCTTGCAGGAAATGGTCTCCTCAAACAAACCTGATCGGATTTCGCATACAGACGAGTCTGAGGCAGCATTTGAGAGACTTAAACAGTGCCTAACGCAGGCACCAGCATTAGGTATGCCGGACTATGGGAAACCCTTTGAACTATACGGAACAGAAAGTGCTGGTTGCGCGGCAGGCGTACTAACCCAAAAGCACGGTGATGCCAGCAGGCCAGTAGCATATTACAGCGCTCAGCTAGACACGGTAGCGCGATCCCTCCCCACATGCTTGCGAAGCGTTGCTGCGATAGCATTGCTAGTAACGAAAAGTGAAGACGTCGTGCTAGGTCACAACCTCACAATTCATACACCGCATGCAGTGTCAGCCTTGTTAAATTCTGCCCAAACCAGGCACGTCTCATCAGCGCGGTTTACAAGATGGGAATTGGCACTAATGGCCCCCGTAAACATCACCATAAGGAGATGCAGTGCATTAAATCCTGCAACATATCTCCCAAGTGTGTCTGGACAGACCCAAAGGGTGGAGGATGAGAGTACTGGGGAAGGAGGATTTAATACAAAGGAAGCTACTCATGATTGTATAGAATATTTGACCCAAAATTTTACCGCAAGGCCTGACATCAGTGACAACCCACTGGAAGATGCAGAACTTACGTTCTACACAGACGGTAGTTGTCATAGACAGTCAGACTCGGGAGACTTGTGTACTGGATATGCAGTCGTAGATGACCAAGGCACCATAGAAGCGGAACCGCTAGGCCCACCTCACTCAGCCCAGGTTGCTGAACTGGTCGCCCTAACCAGAGCATGTGAATTGGCTAAGGGCAAATCAGCCAATATCTACACCGATTCTAGATACGCATTCGGGGTAGTCCATGATTTCGGAGCCCTATGGCGCCTCAGAAATTTCATGACGGCAGCTGGTACACCGGTAGCGCATGCAGCTCACATAGAAAGGCTTCTAACAGCGATACAGGAACCCGACAGAGTGGCTGTTATCAAATGTAAAGCACATACATATAGCCAGGACCCAGTATCGCTTGGTAACAGCCGAGCAGACGAAGCAGCTAAGTTAGCAGCTGCTACCCCCAGACAGACAGACACCACACAACTGATGGTATTTAATACCATCAACACACAGAAGTTGTGTGAGATGCAAAATTTGTGTTCCACACAGGAAAAGGCAGTCTGGAAGGCAAAGGGATATGGCCAGGAGTCCTCAGGACTCTGGACGGATGGACATGGTAAACCAGTGGCCCCCAGAGCATATCTTCCATGTTTGGCTGAAGCAGCTCACGGGCTGACTCATCTAGGCAAGGAAGGGATGTGCAAGTTGGTAAGAGCATATTGGTGCGCCCCAGGATTCTCCTCTCATGCGAGTAAAAGAGCCATGTCGTGCCTTACCTGTTTGAGAAAGAATATTGGAAAGGCAATACCTACAGAACCATCCCATATCCCACCTGCCGGCGGCCCTTTCCAGGTAATACCGATTGACTTCATTCAATTACCCCCTTGTCGAAATTTGAAATATGTACTTGTTTGTATAGATGTTTTCTCAAATTGGGTCGAAGCATTTCCAGCGGCCACAAATACCGCTATGTTTACTGCGAAGAAAATTGTGCAGGAATTTGTATGTAGATATGGTATCCCTAGAATTATCGAAAGTGATAGGGGTACCCATTTTACAGGTGATGTCTTTCAAGGAATGTGTAAATTGATGGGAATTGATAGCAAGCTGCACACTCCATACCGTCCACAGGCGAGTGCGAAAGTGGAAAGAGTGAACAGCACTATTAAAAATAAACTGAGTAAAGTGATGGCAGAGACAGGATTGACATGGCCAGAAGCTTTACCCATTGTACTGTACAGCATCAGAACCACTCCCAGGTCCCCTCTTAATCTGTCTCCCTTTGAAATCTTGTTTGGTCGACAACCGCATGTTATGATTAACCCTCAGGATGATTTGAAGTGTAACAATGAAGTAACTGTAAAATACTTGATTAACATGAGTAAACAGTTGAGGAATCAAAATGATAGTCTGAAGTTAGTGATTCCTGATTTACCAGATAGTAATTGTCATGACATTGAACCTGGGGATTATGTAATGATACGGAATTTTCTACGCTCAGGTTGCCTTATTGACAGATGGGAAGGACCATACCAGGTCTTATTGACTAGCACTACAGCATTGAAGGTTGCTGAGAGAGAGACTTGGGTTCATTCGTCCCACTGTAAAAAGGTCGTTGATCCAGAGAAGTCCTGTGATAAGGAACAGACGGTAGAGGTTGTATCACTAGAGTGTCTGTTCCAGGAGGACTAAGGCGGCACCTGAGCATCGAGAACCACAAGATCAAAAGCAGTTGTCGATCCCCTGTTCCCTTTTATTGTTTTTCTCCACTTCCCATCCCCTCTCCCTCAAATTATTTTTCCCCCCTTTTCATTCTTCTTCGTCTCCTCCTAAGATGGACTTGCCCCAAGAGACTGTGATCCGGATTTTCCTGTTGACCATGATGTTGACCAGAGCAGTCTGTTCCGGCGAGAGTACCATGGAGGTCGAGAGAGGTTCTGGAATGGGTTCTGATGATAAAGATGGAGGCGTAGTTTTCCGAGAACAACATAATCAACAAGCAAAGGCGAGTATCAGAAAACGATCCGATAGCATTGACCATAGAAGGAATTGTGAAGGATTGTTAGCTGAAGAAAACTGTATCTGTAGGCTCTGTAACAATGTCATTGAGGATGGGTGCATTAAGAAATGCCAATCCAGTTTTAATATCCATATGGACCGGCATCCATTGAGTGACTATCACTCCTTAGTGGGTAATGTGTTAAACAAAACAGATTGTTGGGTATGCTCTCAAGTACCTCAGGGTCATAGCAAATCAGGGCTAGTACCATTTCCTTTAACGATAGAGGAGGTACTGGAGTTAAATGGTGGGAGACCGGTGGACCGGAGGTTTAATATCTCCAGCCCTCCTAGTTTGAAGCTCCACCAATACCATGTGGATAGGTCCCTATTATGTTTCAACATCTCCAATCCCCGAAAACCGGGAAATTGGGAAGTGTCATGGAGTAACCACACCATGACCTTTTCGCATAGAGCAGATAGAATGCCTACAGATACAGAGCTTGTACGCCACATAGCCAGTAGAGGAAAATCTTTCCGGTATAGGTATACCTTAGGAAATAGGATTACTAAAGTTGGAGAGGTATCACCAGGATACTGTGCACATATCGTACAACCTGATACGTGTACTAAACAGATGGAAGAATTAGGGTTAGGAGATTTCACATGGAAGGTGTGTAATATGGTTATGTCCTGCTCCGTCCCATATGTTCTCCCCGATGATGCATATTTCATATGCGGGAGAAAGGCGTACAAGTGGCTTGCCCCAAACTCTGAAGGATTGTGTTATATTGGAAAAGTACTGCCTGAAGTAATGACTGTATCACATGACAAAATGAAAGACATACACCGTGGTGCCCAAGCTCCTTATACTCACACCCATTACGAGCACGTTGTTAAAAGGCACCTGATAGAGAAGACAGAGCATCCGGCCTCTGATCTGATAAGTGAATCCACCGGGATTCAATTCTTAATCGCGTTAGATTTCACCCGCACCGCTAGAGGAGTGCTGAATTATAAATACATTTCTGCGCTCGCCAATTTGTTAGACAATATCACTGAAATGTATGATGACACGTTTAGGTATACTGGAAGAGAACTTCAGGCTTACAAAACAGAACTGGTACAGCATAGAATGGTTCTCAATTACCTCACAGCAGTGACAGGCGGATATTGTGTCACACTGGCAACACAATACGGCGTGAAATGTTGCACATATATTACAAATAGCACCGAGGACCCGGTCGAGGTCATAGACCAAAAGATGGACGATATTCTCCAATTGAAGTGGGAATTTCGCAGGAGACACAATCTCACTCTTGCTGCTGTAGGTGATGAGCTGACTGGTTGGGTGTCATGGTTGAACCCGCGAAATTGGTTTTCTGGCTTAGGAGACTGGGCTCAAGGAGTCATAATGGATGTTGGGAAGTTTCTCCTATGTATCTTAGGTGTTGTCATATCGATCGGATTGATGCTTAGATGCGGTCAGGCTTTAATGAAGTGCAAACACCGTACAAGGGTAATGAGTTTAAGGAGTGAGGAAACTGTAATTAACCTGGACTTGATTTATGACCCTAATGTAGAAACAATGATGTGATGAAAATGCGATTTCTACGGTCCGTTTCTTTCACCTGTTTTTCCGTTTGCTCCAAGGTAACAAGACCCACTTGGACGAGGAATTTGACGAGACGATATACAGATAACGGATTGACCAAAGAAGAAGTTTTGACCACTTTAGATACGGACATTTGATGAACTTTGCCATGGATCCCCAGTTTCCCTAGAATTCTTAAACTTACGCTAGCCCAACATTTTTTGTAAATCTATTGGCATTGACAAAGCTTTTTGCCCGCACCTAATGGGCAAAGCAGCGCAAAGAAGACGACTTTCAACTGATACCGAACAAAACTTCAATCGGCAGATGTACATTAACCTGACATAGAATACCACCGCATTTACCGTAATTATGTCTTTTCTTCATTTCTACAACCCTCAGGTAATGACACACATAGTCGATAGGGAATACAGGCACAGATATCAGCAATCACATATCTCCCCCATTCATGTATCATCAACTAAAATGTGCTCCCCCATTTTGTTACAACCAAAGCCAAAAAGAGCTCGGTAAAGTTTGACAGCCCATCCACAGACCCGTACCACGGGATAAGAAGGAATTCACATGTATACTTCGCAATACCTCGAAGCTTGATTTAAAACACGTACGGCACGATGATACATGACCCCCAAGCACGGATTCATACACACATGCTTCTGCTATCTCACTAGGTCATACCCTTTTCCTACCATCTCCTCTCCTCCCTTACCCAACCATGTAAATGTATTAACCCCTAACATATATTTTTCTCCTTTTGAAATGTTTTCAGGAAGTGGCAGTTATTGTTGACTGCCAAAGGGTGGACTGTCAAAGTCAGAAAAATATCTCTATGCACACTACCATATTTGCACCTCACACAGGTCCGTGCTGCGCATGCGTACGCTCTCCCGTGTGTGCGCATACTCACAGTCGCGGGCACCCGCAGGCGCACGGTATGCGTATTTACGGTAGAGTTTATGCGATCGTAGCGTGCGACTCAATCATTACATATTTTCACTATATAATGTATTTTTTAGATCATGGTCCCTTTGATAGATTCTGAAAGTTTGGTTAATATAGAATGTTCATGAACAGAGAAATCCCTCTTTGTTTGATACGAAGGGTCAGACAGGAGTAATACAGTGGTGTTTAGTACCCATCGGAAGAATATTTAATTAGAAATATTCCGGTGTTGGTTTGAAGCAGATCAATCGCTCGTGCGAATAGTTATGGACATAAGAAGTTTATGAACATTTACTTTATTTGCACTTTATTACCCATGCGGCGGGAAACCCAGTTTCCCTCCCACCTGAGCTGTTGGAAATAGTCACAGCCCACCTGTATGAATCAACCTATGACCTTTTGTTATAATGCAAAGCCGAATTCCTGTGTCCAATGAACAATGAGATTGTAGGGACCATTGAATTGTATTGTGTGTGGGGCATAAATAGGCAGGCCGACCATATCCAGTTCACTCTCTTCAACGGTTCTCATTGCTGATAATCGGGAGCTGGATATCGAGGCGCATGCGATCGTTTCCCCTTTGTGCGTAAGTGTTTCTCCGCAACTACATTGATCTTCTTGTTATTGTGGGCCAATCTCTCTCAATTTCTCTCTCTCTCTCTCCTTCTCTTTCTCACTCATTTTCCCTTAAATTGTATTGTATTGTATTTCCTGTGTAGTTATTTGGTTAGGTAGTCTATGTTATATTGTAGTGTATGACTTGTATTGTGTTTAACTCTTTTGCAAGTATAGCATTCATAATATATATTTTAGGCGTTGGACCCTGAGCACGGTATCTGTGTGTTTCTTATAGTATTAAGTATTCTCAGAGCGTCGGTGACGCTCAAACAGCTTTTAAGGTAATACGGTTATACTGTGTTGCATTTACTCTCTAACATTACACTAAGGTTTTACTGCACAATACACTGTTTATGGTTTAGATACAAAGGTTTAACATAGTGAGCGTCAGCTCCGCTGGTGATCTCCTCGTGGTCCTGAGCGTTCGCTACGCTATAGCGAATCATTACTTTAGTTAACAGCCAATAACGTGCCTGCCTGTGATCTCTTGGCCGTGAGTGAGCGTGACGCTTGAGCGTCTCGATCACGGCAAAGTGATTGTTACGCAACTAGCGTACCCTTACGGTACTTCATACATAAATAGCGTACAGTGTTCTTAGACCTCATAAAGGGTATTATATACGATAAATATTTAGCTTTATCAGCAGGAGAAAATTAAAAATAGGGGGGAAAAAAAAGAATCGATAACTTCTACCGCTTTCAAAAAGGTCAATGTAAGCTGAAATAATGGACAATTACCTCATGGAAGCCAGATACAGTATACCAAACAGTACTTAGCAGAGTTAGGAATGAGTGCTTATGAAATACCGTAACATTTTGTCATAATATTTCAGAAACTGCATGGCTGGTCTCTTGCACTCTTTTGCTCTAATGCACCACCTGCTTTAGGATTTATATTCAAAAACATTATGGGGTATATTTACTAAAAATCGTATTTTCCCGTTTGAGGTCAAAGTTCATTCACGAATGACATCGAAAGTGTAAACTTCAGCTTTTTTCCACGGGTCCGAGCAGGCTCGGATCCTCCCGCCTTGCTCGGTTAACCCGAGCACGCCCGAACGTCATCATCCCGCTGTCGGATTCTCGCGAGACTCGGATTCTATATAAGGAGCCGCGCGTCGCCGCCATTTTCACACGTGCATTGAGAGTCATAGGGAGAGGACGTGGCTGGCGTCCTCTCCGTTTAGAGAAGAGAGAGACACAGTATTTTGGGGAGCATTATTAGGAGGAGTACTACTATACTGTATACTACTATACTACTTGCTGAAGTGATATTTATAGAGTCATAGGGAGAGGACGTGGCTGGCGTCCTCTCCGTTTAGAGAAGAGAGAGACACAGTATACTATTTTGGGGAGCATTATTAGGAGGAGTACTACTATACTGTATACTACTCTACTACTTGCTGAAGTGATATTTATAGAGTCATAGGGAGAGGACGTGGCTGGCGTCCTCTCCGTTTAGAGAAGAGAGAGACACAGTATTTTGGGGAGCATTATTAGGAGGAGTACTACTATACTGTATACTACTATACTACTTGCTGAAGTGATATTATAGAGTCATAGGGGGAGAGGACGTGGCTGGCGTCCTCTCCGTTTAGAGAAGAGAGAGACACAGTATTTTGGGGAGCATTATTAGGAGGAGTACTACTATACTGTATACTACTCAGACACAGTATTTTGGGGAGCATTATTAGGAGGAGTACTACTATACTGTATACTACTCTACTACTTGCTGAAGTGATATTTATAGAGTCATAGGGAGAGGACGTGGCTGGCGTCCTCTCCGTTTAGAGAAGAGAGAGACACAGTATTTTGGGGAGCATTATTAGGAGGAGTACTACTATACTGTATACTACTCTACTACTTGCTGAAGTGATATTTATAGAGTCATAGGGAGAGGACGTGGCTGGCGTCCTCTCCGTTTAGAGAAGAGAGAGACACAGTATTTTGGGGAGCATTATTAGGAGGAGTACTACTATACTGTATACTACTATACTACTTGCTGAAGTGATATTTATAGATTAGATAGTGTGACTGTAAGTGTATTATCTGACTTGTGGGGGAGACACTGACAGTGGGGAGCAGTTAGAGTCTGAGAGCAGGACTCAGGAGTACATATAACGTACAGTGCACACTTTTGCTGCCAGAGTCAGTGCCACACTGCCATTGTTGTGACCACACTGACCACCAGTATAATAATATATTTTGTGATTGTCTGCTTAGGACTCGGAGTACTAGTTGCAAGTTGCAACGTGACCTGACCACCAGTTTAATAATCAATCACCACCAGTTTAATATATATATAATTGTATATAATATATATATATATATATATATATATAATATTGTATACCACCTACCCGTGTTTTTTTTTTTCTTTCTTCTTTGTACATACTACTATAGTATAGTAGCTTACTGTAGCAGTCTGCGGTGCTGCTGAGCTGACAGTGTCCAGCAGGTCCGTCATCAGTCATCATTACCAATACCTAATAAATATATTATCTACCTGTCCGGCTGCAGTACTAGTGATATTATATATACATACATATATATATTGATTTCATCTCGTTATCAATCATCCAGTCTATATTAGCAGCAGACACAGTACGGTAGTCCACGGCTGTAGCTACCTCTGTGTCGGCACTCGGCAGTCCATCCATAATTGTATACTAGTATCCATCCATCTCCATTGTTTACCTGAGGTGCCTTTTAGTTGTGCCTATTAAAATATGGAGAACAAAAATGTTGAGGTTCCAAAATTAGGGAAAGATCAAGATCCACTTCCACCTCGTGCTGAAGCTGCTGCCACTAGTCATGGCCGAGACGATGAAATGCCAGCAACGTCGTCTGCCAAGGCCGATGCCCAATGGCATAGTACAGAGCATGTCAAATCCAAAACACCAAATATCAGTAAAAAAAGGACTCCAAAACCAAAAATAAAATTGTCGGAGGAGAAGCGTAAACTTGCCAATATGCCATTTACCACACGGAGTGGCAAGGAACGGCTGAGGCCCTGGCCTATGTTCATGGCTAGTGGTTCAGCTTCACAGGAGGATGGAAGCACTCAGCCTCTCGCTAGAAAACTGAAAAGACTCAAGCTGGCAAAAGCACCGCAAAGAACTGTGCGTTCTTCGAAATCCCAAATCCACAAGGAGAGTCCAATTGTGTCGGTTGCGATGCCTGACCTTCCCAACACTGGACGTGAAGAGCATGCGCCTTCCACCATTTGCACGCCCCCTGCAAGTGCTGGAAGGAGCACCCGCAGTCCAGTTCCTGATAGTCAGATTGAAAATGTCAGTGTTGAAGTACACCAGGATGAGGAGGATATGGGTGTTGCTGGCGCTGGGGAGGAAATTGACAAGGAGGATTCTGATGGTGAGGTGGTTTGTTTAAGTCAGGCACCCGGGGAGACACCTGTTGTCCGTGGGAGGAATAGGGCCGTTGACATGCCTGGTGAAAATACCAAAAAAAGCAGCTCTTCGGTGTGGAAGTATTTCACCAGAAATGCGGACAACATTTGTCAAGCCGTGTGTTGCCTTTGTCAAGCTGTAATAAGTAGGGGTAAGGACGTTAACCACCTCGGAACATCCTCCCTTATACGTCACCTGCAGCGCATTCATAATAAGTCAGTGACAAGTTCAAAAACTTTGGGTGACAGCGGAAGCAGTCCACTGACCAGTAAATCCCTTCCTCTTGTAACCAAGCTCACGCAAACCACCCCACCACCAACTCCCTCAGTGTCAATTTCCTCCTTCCCCAGGAATGCCAATAGTCCTGCAAGCCATGTCACTGGCAATTCTGACGAGTCCTCTCCTGCCTGGGATTCCTCCGATGCATCCTTGCGTGTAACGCCTACTGCTGCTGGCGCTGCTGTTGTTGCTGCTGGGAGTCGATGGTCATCCCAGAGGGGAAGTCGGAAGACCACTTGTACTACTTCCAGTAAGCAATTGACTGTCCAACAGTCCTTTGCGAGGAAGATGAAATATCACAGCAGTCATCCTGCTGCAAAGCGGATAACTGAGGCCTTGGCATCCTGGGTGGTGAGAAACGTGGTTCCAGTATCCATCATTACTGCAGAGCCAACTAGAGACTTGTTGGAGGTACTGTGTCCCCGGTACCAAATACCATCTAGGTTCCATTTCTCTAGGCAGGCGATACCGAAAATGTACACAGACCTCAGAAAAAGAGTCACCAGTGTCCTAAAAAATGCAGTTGTACCCAATGTCCACTTAACCACGGACATGTGGACAAGTGGAGCAGGGCAGGGTCAGGACTATATGACTGTGACAGCCCACTGGGTAGATGCATGGACTCCCGCCGCAAGAACAGCAGCGGCGGCACCAGTAGCAGCATCTCGCAAACGCCAACTCTTTCCTAGGCAGGCTACGCTTTGTATCACCGGTTTCCAGAATACGCACACAGCTGAAAACCTCTTACGGCAACTGAGGAAGATCATCGCGGAATGGCTTACCCCAATTGGACTCTCCTGTGGATTTGTGGCATCGGACAACGCCAGCAATATTGTGTGTGCATTAAATATGGGCAAATTCCAGCACGTCCCATGTTTTGCACATACCTTGAATTTGGTGGTGCAGAATTTTTTTAAAAACGACAGGGGCGTGCAAGAGATGCTGTCGGTGGCCAGAAGAATTGCGGGACACTTTCGGCGTACAGGCACCACGTACAGAAGACTGGAGCACCACCAAAAGCTACTGAACCTGCCCTGCCATCATCTGAAGCAAGAAGTGGTAACGAGGTGGAATTCAACCCTCTATATGCTTCAGAGGTTGGAGGAGCAGCAAAAGGCCATTCAAGCCTATACAATTGAGCACGATATAGGAGGTGGAATGCACCTGTCTCAAGTGCAGTGGAGAATGATTTCAACGTTGTGCAAGGTTCTGATGCCCTTTGAACTTGCCACACGTGAAGTCAGTTCAGACACTGCCAGCCTGAGTCAGGTCATTCCCCTCATCAGGCTTTTGCAGAAGAAGCTGGAGACATTGAAGGAGGAGCTAACACGGAGCGATTCCGCTAGGCATGTGGGACTTGTGGATGGAGCCCTTAATTCGCTTAACAAGGATTCACGGGTGGTCAATCTGTTGAAATCAGAGCACTACATTTTGGCCACCGTGCTCGATCCTAGATTTAAAGCCTACCTTGGATCTCTCTTTCCGGCAGACACAAGTCTGCTGGGGTTGAAAGACCTGCTGGTGAGAAAATTGTCAAGTCAAGCGGAACGCGACCTGTCAACATCTCCTCCTTCACATTCTCCCGCAACTGGGGGTGCGAGGAAAAGGCTCAGAATTCCGAGCCCACCCGCTGGCGGTGATGCAGGGCAGTCTGGAGCGACTGCTGATGCTGACATCTGGTCCGGACTGAAGGACCTGACAACGATTACGGACATGTCGTCTACTGTCACTGCATATGATTCTCTCACCATTGAAAGAATGGTGGAGGATTATATGAGTGACCGCATCCAAGTAGGCACGTCACACAGTCCGTACTTATACTGGCAGGAAAAAGAGGCAATTTGGAGGCCCTTGCACAAACTGGCTTTATTCTACCTAAGTTGCCCTCCCACAAGTGTGTACTCCGAAAGAGTGTTTAGTGCTGCCGCTCACCTTGTCAGCAATCGGCGTACGAGGTTACATCCAGAAAATGTGGAGAAGATGATGTTCATTAAAATGAATTATAATCAATTCCTCCGTGGAGACATTGACCAGCAGCAATTGCCTCCACAAAGTACACAGGGAGCTGAGATGGTGGATTCCAGTGGGGACGAATTGATAATCTGTGAGGAGGGGGATGTACACGGTGATATATCGGAGGATGATGATGAGGTGGACATCTTGCCTCTGTAGAGCCAGTTTGTGCAAGGAGAGATTAATTGCTTCTTTTTTGGTGGGGGTCCAAACCAACCCGTCATTTCAGTCACAGTCGTGTGGCAGACCCTGTCACTGAAATGATGGGTTGGTTAAAGTGTGCATGTCCTGTTTATACAACATAAGGGTGGGTGGGAGGGCCCAAGGACAATTCCATCTTGCACCTCTTTTTTCTTTAATTTTTCTTTGCGTCATGTGCTGTTTGGGGAGGGTTTTTTGAAAGGGACATCCTGCGTGACACTGCAGTGCCACTCCTAGATGGGCCCGGTGTTTGTGTCGGCCACTAGGGTCGCTTATCTTACTCACACAGCTACCTCATTGCGCCTCTTTTTTTCTTTGCGTCATGTGCTGTTTGGGGAGGGTTTTTTGGAAGGGACATCCTGCGTGACACTGCAGTGCCACTCCTAGATGGGCCCGGTGTTTGTGTCGGCCACTAGGGTCGCTTATCTTACTCACACAGCTACCTCATTGCGCCTCTTTTTTTCTTTGCGTCATGTGCTGTTTGGGGAGGGTTTTTTGGAAGGGACATCCTGCGTGACACTGCAGTGACACTCCTAGATGGGCCCGGTGTTTGTGTCGGCCACTAGGGTCGCTTATCTTACTCACACAGCTACCTCATTGCGCCTCTTTTTTTCTTTGCGTCATGTGCTGTTTGGGGAGGGTTTTTTGGAAGGGACATCCTGCGTGACACTGCAGTGACACTCCTAGATGGGCCCGGTGTTTGTGTCGGCCACTAGGGTCGCTTATCTTACTCACACAGCTACCTCATTGCGCCTCTTTTTTTCTTTGCGTCATGTGCTGTTTGGGGAGGGTTTTTTGGAAGGGACATCCTGCGTGACACTGCAGTGACACTCCTAGATGGGCCCGGTGTTTGTGTCGGCCACTAGGGTCGCTTATCTTACTCACACAGCTACCTCATTGCGCCTCTTTTTTTCTTTGCGTCATGTGCTGTTTGGGGAGTGTTTTTTGGAAGGGCCATCCTGCGTGACACTGCAGTGACACTCCTAGATATGCCCGGTGTTTTATGTCGGCCACTAGGGTCGCTTAGCTTAGTCATCCAGCGACCTAGGTGCAAATTTTAGGACTAAAAATAATATTGTGAGGTGTGAGGTATTCAGAATAGACTGAAAATGAGTGTAAATTATGGTTTTTGAGGTTAATAATACTTTGGGATCAAAATGACCCCCAAATTCTATGATTTAAGCTGTTTTTTAGTGTTTTTTGAAAAAAACACCCGAATCCAAAACACACCCGAATCCGACAAAAAAAATTCGGTGAGGTTTGCCAAAACGCGGTCGAACCCAAAACACGGCCGTGGAACCGAACCCAAAACCAAAACACAAAACCCGAAAAATTTCCGGCGCTCATCTCTAGTTCACACGAGGGTCGGTCCTCTTTTCCATGTAGAATCCATGGTGTACCTGTGGAAAAAATTATACTCACTTACTCCAGTGTAGAAGCCTCTTCTTCTTGTAATCCATTTGTAATCCACGTACTTGTCAAAATAAAAAAACAGACACCCGACCTCGCACTGAAAGGGGCCCCATGTTTTCACATGGGACCCCTTTCCCCGAATGCCAGAAACCCCCTCTGACTTATGTCTAAGAGTGTTCCATCAGCCAATCAGGGAACGCCACGTTGTGGCATCCTCCTGATCGGCTGTGTGCTCCTGTACTGTATGACAGGCGGCACACGGCAGTGTTACAATGTAGCGCCTATGCGCTCCATTATAACCAATGGTGGGAACTTTGTGGTCAGCGGTGAGGTTACTTTCGGTCAACCGCTGACCACAAAGTTCCCACCATTGGTTATAATGGAGCGCATAGGCGCTACATTGTAACACTGCCGTGTGCCGCCTGTCATACAGTACAGGAACACACAGCCAATCAGGAGGGTGCCACAATGTGGCGCTCCCTGATTGGCTGATGGAACCCTCTTAGACATAAGTCAGAGGGGGTTTCTGGCATTCGGGGAAAGGGGTCCCATGTGAAAACATGGGGCCCCTTTCAGTGCGAGGTCGGGTGTCCGTTTTTTTATTTTGACAAGTACGTGGATTACAAATGGATTACAAGAAGAAGAGGCTTCTACACTGGAGTATGTGAGTATTATTTTTTCCACAGGTACACCATGGATTCTACATGGAGAAGAGGACCGACCCTCGTGTGAACATAAGGTAAGTATGTGTATATGGAGGTGTGTATGTATGCATTAAAGTTATACTTTCAAGGTGTGTGTCTTATGTTTTTATTGGGGTATTTTTTTAGTAGTAGTACTACAGGTACCAGCGGGCCCGGTTTTCCTCCGCATGCTGGTACTTGTGGTTATCCAAGTACCAGCTTGCGGGGAAGGCTTGCTGGGACTTGTAGTACTGCTACTAAAAACAATATTCATTTTTTTACACAACGGCTATCAGCCTCCCATCCGCAGCCCTTGGATGGGGGGAAACAGCCTTGGGCTTCACCCCTGGTCCTTGGGTGGCTGGAGGGGGGGGACCCCTTGATTGAAGGGGTCCCCACTCCTCCAGGGTACCCCGGCCAGGGGTGACTAGTTGGTTATGTAATGCCAGGGCCGCCGGGAGCTATATAAAAGTGTCCCCCGGCTGTGGCATTATGTATCTGACTAGTGGAGCCCGGTGCTGGTTTCAGAAATACGGGGGACCCCTACGCTTTTTGTCCCCCGTATTTTTGGTACCAGGACCAGGCGCAGAGCCCGGTGCTGGTTGTTTAAATATGGGGGAACCTCTATCATTTTCACCCCCATATTTTTGCAACCAGGACCGGCTCAAAGAGCCCGAGGCTGGTTTTGCTTAGGAGGGGGGACCCCATGCAATTTTTTTAAAAAAAATAAATACTTTCCCATCCCCTTCCCACTGATAAACATGCACGGATCTCATGGATCCGTGCATGCCTATCCAAACACGGGATAAAAAAGCAGGTCTGTTTTTTTTAGCACTTTTTCACGAATTGTATTTCTGCACGGCAGTGTTTGGCTATTGTCGGCAGTGTTTGTGATTTGCACTTTTTAGTAAATTACCGATTTCTACCAAATTGCAGGCGTATTTGACCGATGGTGTATTGATTCGTGATTTTTTCCTAAGACTTCCAAAATATTACGAATGCCCTCATCACTGCCGAGATTTTTGCTTAGAAATTTACCGAAATAACACTTTGAAGAAAAAACGGCATCTCGGTCAAAATCGGGACCTTAGTAAATATACCCCTATGTCTCCATAATCCCCAAAACGTCAGTCTTCTTGGAAAGTGGTTTGTTCCTTTGTAAGGGAAAGAGAACAAAAGTTCTCAAACAACGGTTTCTCAATTTCTTTTTCCTCTGGGAAGGGATTGTAAATTCGCAGGAATATCTGAGCATTTCTGTAATCAGAAAGCAGCGACTTTCTACAAATGTTTACGAATAATTCCAGTGATTTTGTCATTTGCTTCCAGTGATTTGGACCAATAATACCATTGATTAGAACGGGTGGTCTTCAGTATGCCGGCTGTCGGGATCCCGGCGCACAGTATACCGTCGCCGGAATGCCGACACCCGGCATACCGACACTTATTCTCCCTCGTGGGGGTCCATGACCCCCCTGGATGGAGAATAAAATAGCGTGGCGCGCTTAGTGCGCCAACGTGCCCGCAGCGTGATGAGCGCAGCGAGCCCGCAAGGGAGCCCGACCGCTGGCATACCATACTACACCCTTAGAACGAATAATTCCTGTGATTTTGTCATTTTCTTCCAGTGATTTGGACCAATAATACCATTGATTAGAACCAATAATTCCAGTGATTTTGTCATTTTCTTCCAGTGATTTGGACCAATATTACCATTGATTAGAACGAATAATTCCAGTGATTTTGTCATTTTCTTCCAGTGATTTGGACCAATAATACCATTGATTAGAACCAATAATTCCAGTGATTTTGTCATTTTCTTCCAGTGATTTGGACCAATATTACCATTGATTAGAACGAATAATTCCAGTGATTTTGTCATTTTCTTCCAGTGATTTGGACCAATAATACCATTGATTAGAACGAATAATTCCTGTTATATTGAGGTGTTTGTGTCGCTTAGCTTAGCCGTCCAGCGACCTCAGTGCACCTCTTTTTCTCTTTTCTTTGCATCATGTGCTGTTTGGGGCCATTTTTTTGAAGTGCCATCCTGTCTGACACTGCAGTGCCACTCCTAGATGGGCCAGGTGTTTGTGCCGCCCTCTTGGGTCGCTTTGCTTAGTCATCCAGCGACCTTGGTGCAAATTTTAGGACTAAAAATAGTATTGTGAGGTGTGAGGTGTTCAGAATAGACTGGAAATGAGTGGAAATTGTGGTTATTGAGGTTAATAATACTATGGGATCAAAATGACCCGCAAATTCTATGATTTAAGCTGTTTTGAGGAGTTTTTGAAAAAAAAACACCCGGATCCAAAACACACCCGAAGCCGACAAAAAATTTTCAGGGAGGTTTTGCCAAAACGCGTCCGAATCCAAAACACGGCAGCGGAACCGAATCCAAAACCAAAATACAAAACTCGAAAAATGTCCGGTGCAAATCTCTAATATATATATATACTGTATATATATACTGTATATATATATATATATATATAGTCCATCTCATCAGGCATTCCCCATTATACAGCTTTTGTTCATAAAGTGCTTGGGTGCCTTCCTTGAGGGGTCTCCTCTCCTACACAGCACGTAATGGTGGCACTCCAAGACTCATTAAGGTTATAGAAGGAGATTTCTTTTAATTTATCGACGTTTCGGGATTACTCCCGTCATCAAGCCAACAAGTGACAAAGTGAATTTTACACATATAAATACCCCCCCGAACAATCCCCATGATTACCTGATCCAGTTAAGCTGTACCCTCGCCTCACCCGACTCCCCCGGCATCCGTGCTGTGGGAACGCTGCCCCGGGCAGCCGGTGACGTCACAGTGCCGCGCCGGTCATTGGAAGTGTCATGTTGTCAGGGCAACCAAATGTTTCACTGTGTATTACAAAACAAACAATTCAAATAACTTACAATTCAAAAAAACGTACTCTCTTATTTATGTCTGAATCTTAAATCGAATGATTTAATCAATGTATGATTTTATTATTTTAGTCGGCTCATAATTTACCGATCGCCTTTTTTGGGGGTCCATTAACCCTTACTAGGACGACTCTAATAAGACTCATATAGACATACAAAACTACAAATGTTCAAAGGCGTACATATAGTTACATTGATAGATACTAATCAGCACACTTATGTCTAAGCTCTAATTGAGAATATTGTAAAGCTCAAATTTCAAAAGGACAGGAAATTAATACTTGATATAAACCAATTAAGGAAAGCACTGAAACCCTAACATCTCATTTAGCCCTTTCAGCGCTAGTGCATCTATTTGAAAGATCCACCTACACTCTACTTGTAGTAATTTCTGTCCCCTGTTGCCCCCTCTTATATTATATGGGACATGGTCTATAATTTTTGATCTAATGCTAGCGATGCTATGTTTGGCTAGTACACAATGGCGTGCCATGGGTTGATCGCTATGGCCCGTTTCCAAGGCGCTCCTTATGTCGAATCTATGAAGGGACATCCTCTCCTTAAATTGTCGCTCTGTTTTGCCCATGTAGATCAATCCACAGGGGCAATACAGAACGTACACTACGAACTTTGTAGTACAAGTCAATGCAAAATATATAGTGTATTTCTTTCCCGAGTAGGGATGTGAGAAAGAGTCGCTCACTATCATAGAGCGACAGGTGACACAGCCCAAACATTTGTAACAGCCTGGTTTACGGGAGTAATCCTGAAACATCGATAAATTAAAAGGAATCTCTTTCTATAACCTTAATGAGTCTTGGAGTGCTGCCATTACGTGCTGTATATATATATATATATATATATATATATATAAAACTGTATATATATCAATTTATTTATATAATATATATATATATATATATATATATATATATATATTAGAGATGAGCGGGTTCGGTTCGTTGAGATCCGAACCCCCCCGAACTTCATGTGGTTTATACAGGTCCAAGGCAGCCTCGGTTCTTCCCGTCTAACATGCAAAACCCGAACGGGGGAAAACGTCATCATCCCACTGTCGGATTCTCGCGAGATTCGGATTCCATATAAAGAGCCGAGCGTCGCCGACATTTTTACTCGTGCATTGTTGATTGAGCGGAGAGGACATGGCTACATTCTCTGCCTGAAAAGCTCAATATCTGTGCTCAGTGTGCTGTATTGTGGGGACCAGTATATAGTAGTACAGTGCTGCATTGTGATGACCACCAGTATATAGTAGTGCAGTACAGTTGTCCATTGCTGTATCTTGCAGCTCCGTGTCAGACTCAGTTCTATTCCCCAGATCAGTGCTCAATATCTTTGCTGCATTGTGGGGACTAGTATATAGTAGTACAGTGATGCATTGTGGTGACCACCAGTATATAGTAGTGCAGTACAGTTGTCCATTGCTGTATCTTGCAGCTCTGTGTCAGACTCAGTTCTATTCTCTGGATCAGTGCTCAATATCTTTGCTGCATTGTGGGTACCAGTATATAGTAGTACAGTGCTCCATTGTGGTAACCACCAGTATATAGTAGTACAGTACAGTTGTCCATTGCTGTATCTTGCAGCTCCGTGTCAGACTCAGTTCTATTCTCCGGATCAGTGCTCAATATCTTTGTTGCATTGTGGGGACCAATATATAGTAATATGGTGCTGCATTATGGTGACCACCAGTATATAGTAGTACAGTACAGTTGTCCATTGCTGTATCTTGCAGCTCTGTGTCAGACTCAGTTCTATTCTCCGGATCAGTGCTCACTATCTTTGCTGCATTGTGGGGACCAGTATATAGTAGTACAGTGCTGCATTGTGGTAACCACCAGTATATAGTAGTACAGTACAGTTGTCCATTGCTGTATCTTGCAGCTCCGTGTCAGACTCAGTTCTATTCTCCGGATCAGTGCTTAATATCTGTGCTGCATTGTGGGGACAGTATATAGTAGTACAGTGCTGCATTGTGGTGACCACCAGTATATAGTAGTACAGTACAGTTGTCCATTGCTGTATCTTGCAGCTCCATGTCAGACTCAGTTCTATTCTCCGGATCAGTGCTCAATATCATTGCTGCATTGTGGGGACCAGTATATAGTAGTACAGTGCTACATTGTGGTGACCACCAGTATATAGTAGTACAGTACAGTTGTCCATTGCTGTATCTTGCAGCTCCATGTCAGACTCAGTTCTATTCTCCGGATCAGTGCTCAATATCATTGCTGCATTGTGGGGACCAGTATATAGTAGTACAGTGCTGCATTGTGGTGACCACCAGTATATAGTAGTACAGTACAGTTGTCCATTGCTGTATCTTGCAGCTCCATGTCAGACTCAGTTCTATTTTCTGGATCAGTGCTCAATATCTGTGCTGCATTGTGGGGACCAGTATATTGTAGTACAGTGCTGCATTGTGGTGACCACCAGTATATAGTAGTACAGTACAGTAGTCCATTGCTGTATCTTGCAGCTGGCAAACAATTCCACACATTAAAAAATAGAGAACAGAAATGTGGAGTGTAAAATAGGGAAAGATCAAGATCCACTTCCACCTAGTGCTGAAGCTGCTGCCACTAGTCATGGCAGAGACGATGAAATGCCATCAACGTTGTCTGCCAAGGCCGGTGCCCAATGTCATAGTAGAGAGCATGTAAAATCCCAAAAACAAAAGTTCAGTAAAATGACCCAAAAATCTAAATTAAAAGCGTCTGAGGAGAAGCATAAACTTGCCAATATGCCATTTACGACACGGAGTGGCAAGGAACGGCTAAGGCCCTCTATGTTCCTCATGACTAGTGGGTCAGCTTCACATGAGGATGAAGCACTCATCCTCCCACTACAAAAATGAAAAGAGTTAATATGGCAAAAGCACAGCAAAGAACTGTGCATTCTTCTAAATCACAAATCCCCAAGGGGAGTCCAATTGTTTTGTTTGTGATGCCTGACCTTCCCAACACTGGACGGGAAGAGGTGTCTCCTTCCACCATTTGCACACCCCCTGCAAGTGCTGGAAGGAGCACCCACAGTACAGTTCCTGACATTCAAATTGAAGATGTCACTGTTGAAGTACACCACGATGAGGATATGGGTGTTACTAGCGCTGAGGTGGTAATTGACCAGGAGGATTCTGATGGTGAGGTGGTTTGTTTAAGTCAGGCACCCGGGGAGACACCTGTTGTCCGTGGGATGAATAAGGCCATTGACATGCCTGGTCAAAATACCAAAAAAATCACCTCTGCGGTGTGGAATTATTTCAACAGAAATGCGGACAACTGGTGTCAAGCCGTGTGTTGCCTTTGTCAAGCTGTAATTAGTAGGGGTAAGGACGTTATCCACCTAGGAACATCCTCCCTTATACATCACCTGGAGCGCATTCATCAGAAGTCATTGACAAGTTCAAAAACTTTGGGTGACAGCGGAAGCAGTCCTCTGACAACTAAATCCCTTCTTCCTATTGTTTCCAAGTTCCTGCAAACCACACCACCGACTCCCTCAGTGTCAATTTCCTCCTTAGATAGGAATGCCAATAGTCCTGCAGGCCATGTCACTGGCAAGTCTGACGAGTCCTCTCCTGACTGGGATTCCTCCGATGGATCCTTGAGTGTAACGCCTACGGCTGCTGGCACTGCTGTTGTTGCTGCTGGGAGTCGATCATCATCCCAGAGGGGAAGTCGGAAGACCACTTGTACTACTTCCAGTAAACAATTGACTGTCCAACAGTCCTTTGCGAGGAAGATGAAATATCACAGCAGTCATCCTGTTGCAAAGCGGATAACTCAGGCCTTGACAACTATGTTGGTGTTAGACGTGCGTCCGGTATCCGCCGATAGTTCACCGGGACTTAGAGAATAACTTGAGGTAGTGTGTCCCCGGTACCAAATAACATCTAGGTTCCACTACTCTAGGCAGGCGATACCGAGAATGTACACAGACGTCAGAAAAAGAGTCACCAGTGTACTAAAAAATGTAGTTGTACCCAATGTCCACTTAACCATGGACATGTGGACAAGTGAAGCAGGGCAGACTAAGGACTATATGACTGTGACAGCCCACTGGGTTGATGTATTGCCTCCCGCAGCAACAACAGCAGTGGCGGCACCAGTAGCAGCATCTCGCAAACGCCAACTCATTCCTTGGCAGGCTACGCTTTGTATCACCGCTTTCCATAAGAGGCACACAGCTGACAACCTCTTACGGAAACTGAGGAACATCATCGCAGATTGGCTTACCCCAATTGGATTCTCCTGGGGATTTGTGACATCGGACAACACCACCAATATTGTGCGTGCATTACATGTGGGCAAAATCCAGCACGTCCCATGTTTTGCACATACAATGAATTTGGTGGTGCAGTATTTTTTTAAAAACGACAAGGGCATGCAAGAGATGCTGTCGGTGGCCCGAAGAATTGCGGGCCACTTTCGGCATTCAGCCACCACGTGCCGAAGACTGGAGCACCAGCAAACACTCCTGAACATGCCCCCGCCATCATCTGAAGCAAGAGGTGGAAACGAGGTGGAATTCAACCCTCTGTATGCTTCAGAGGATGGAGGAGCAGCAAAAGACCATTAATATCTATACATCTGCCTACGATATAGGCAAAGGAGTGGGAATGCACCTGACTCAAGCGCAGTGGAGAATGATTTCAACGTTGTGCAATGTTCTGCAACCCTTTGAACTTGCCACACGTAAAGTCAGTTCAGTCACTGCCAGCTGGAGTCAGGTCATTCCCCTCATCAGGCTTTTGCAGAAGAAGCTGGAGACAGCTAAAAGGCTGAAGGAGGAGCTAAAACAGAGCGATTCCGCTAGGCATGTGGGACTTGTGGATGGAGCCCTTAATTCGCTTAACCAGGATTCACGGGTGGTCAATCTGTTGAAATCAGAGCACTACATTTTGGCCCCCGTGCTCGATCCTAGATTTAAAACCTACGTTGTATCTCTCTTTCCGGCAGACACAAGTCTGCAGAGGTTCAAAGACCTGCTGGTGAGAAAATTGTCAAGTCAAGCGGAACGTGACCCGTCAACATCTCCTCCTTCACATTCTCCTGCAACTGGGGGTGCGAGGAAAAGGCTAAGAATTCCGAGCCCACCCGCTGGCGGTGATGCAGGGCAGTCTGGAGCGAGTGCTGACATCTGGTCCGGACTGAAGGACCTGCCAACGATTACTGACATGTTGTCTACTGTCACTGCATATGATTCTCTCACCATTGAAAGAATGGTGGAGGATTATATGAGTGACCGCATCCAAGTAGGCACCTCAGACAGTCCGTACGTATACTGGCAGGAAAAAGAGGCAATTTGAAGGCCCTTGCAGAAACTGGCTTTATTCTACCTAAGTTGCCCTCCCTCCAGTGTGTACTCCGAAAGAGTGTTTAGTGCAGCCGCTCACCTTGTCAGCAATCGGCGTACGAGGTTACTTCCAGAAAATGTGGAGAAGACGATGTTCATCAAAATGAATTATAATCAATTCCTCCGTGGAGACATTCACCAGCAACAATTGCCTCCAGAAAGTACACAGGGACCTGAGATGGTGGATTCCAGTGGGGACGAATTAATAATCTGTGAGGAGGGGGATGTACACAGTGAAACGGGTAAGGAATCGGAGGATGATGATGAGGTGGACATCTTGCCTCTGTAGAGCCAGTTTGTGCAAGGAGAGATTGATTGCTTCTTTTTTTGGTGGGGGCCCAAACCAACCAGTCATTCGGGTCACAGTCATGTGGCAGACCCTGTCGCTGAAATGATGGGTTCGTTAAAGTGTGCAGGTCCTGTTTATACAACATAAGGGTGGGTGGGAGGGCCCAAGGACAATTCCATCTTGCACCTCTTTTTTCTTTCATTTTTCTTTGCATCATGTGCTGTTTGGGGACAATTTTTTTTGAAGTGCCATCCTGCCTGACACTGCAGTGCCACTCCTAGATGGGCCAGATGTTTGTGTCGGCCACTTGTGTCACTTAGCTTAGTCACACAACGACCTTGGTGCGCCTCTTTTTTTCTTTGCATCGTGTGCTGTTTGGGGACAATTTTTTTGAAGTGCCATCCTGCCTGACACTGCAGTGCCACTCCTAGATGGGCCAGGTGTTTGTGTCGGCCACTTGTGTCGCTTAGCTTAGCCATCCAGCGACCTCGGTGCAAATTTTAGGACTAAAAATAATATTGTGAGGTGTGAGGTGTTCAGAATAGACTGAAAATGAGTGTAAATTATGGTTATTGAGGTTAATAATACTATGGGATCAAAATTACCCTCAAATTCTATGATTTAAGCTGTTTTTTAGGGTTTTTTGTAAAAAAAAAACCAAATCCAAAACACACCCGAATCCGACAAAAAAATTTCAGGGAGGTTTTGCCAAAACGCGTCCGAATCCAAAACACGGCCGCGGAACCGAATCCAAAACCAAAACCAAAACACGAAACCCAAAAAATGTCCGGTGCACATCACTAGTTATTGGTCCACACCTTAAGCTCCAGCCTGCTGTATGCATCCGAGGAAGGCATTGGATAGCTGCACCATCTGCTGCTGCTTATCTGCCCACCATTCAATTTGAATATCTTCCGAAGCAGCCTCAAAGAACTCCCACTGGTATGGGGTCCACTCTACCTCATATGCACGGAACTATTCAGGATTCTGGAGATATAGTGAGGTTCCTCCATCCACTATCTCCACTTTTGTAGGATCTCTGTGCTGCCCTCTCCACTTACGAGGTTCCATCTTTGCCCTGGGGCTGATACCCACAAGCAATCTTTTTGTTTCACAGCCTGGCCCCCTGACAATGTGGCTCCCAGATGTCTGGTACTGCTAACGGTGCAGGTGACCTCTGCTCCAGCCAGTACCAGGGCACCTCACTGATGCCTTTTCAGAACCACTTCAGCTGGCATTCTGTTTGTGATGCTCTCCCCATTCTTCAGTGATTCGTGCTTCCATTCTTGCTACTGTGCTTGTAACTTGAGTGCTCCCACGGCTGCCACCAAATGCGAAGGTATGTACAGATGTGTCCACTATTACCTTTCTGAAAAGAGTGCAATGGCAGTAAATTTGGCATGACATGAATTCCTTTTGTTGTTGGGCCATCATGTTGTGCAATGACAATTCATGACAATTCATAGTTTCACCACTGGGTGTCCAGTGCATCACGTAACGTAGCTTTCCACCAACATTGCTGTTAAATAGACACTGTAATCAGGTCGTTCTGATTTATGGCCAGCTTTAGAGTCTAATTGCTAATTGTGTAGGTGTGAAAATCTCAGTGTGAGAGGCCTTTGAAGTAGACTCCTTGGTGGGTACAGATTTTATCCTGGCTGGGGGATGTTACTATACAGTATGTTGCTCAGAGCACAGAGGTTAATTAAGTTTAAAGTGAAATTAAATAATAAGTTAAGAAAAACCTTAGTGCTATAGAGTAAAAGAACATATAAGATTTTGCAATGATAAAATATTTCCAAATAAAGGGCCTCATTACGAGTTGATCGCACGAAGCTGCTTTTTGCAGCCCGTATCTCCGCCTATGAGGGTTGTTTTTTCCCCATAGCAAGGCTGCAATCGCTTGTGCAGGCCTGCTATGGTAAAAAATGTTGTGCAGTTTCTAAGTAGGTCTGGACTTAAGCTAGCCATACATCAGACCAACTTTTCTCCAACACTCCAAACTTCCAACCATCCAACTTGTCTGTTCAACTAAAACAGTGCCCCACACATCTCACCAACTTTTTACCAGTGCTCCACACATCTAACCAACTTTTCATCAGACCAACCAACCTTCCAACTTCTGTCCAACTTGTGATGTCACCGAAGTAGGCGGACAGTGCCTTCCTACAGTTCTTCAGTTTTGTTTTGTTATTTCATTTCAAAACATGCAGAAGTGTCTTTTTTTCAGTGAAACTGGGCTTTTCTTTCACCACCATACATTTATTAGATTTACTTATTTTTATACTGAACTATGGATACCAGCATGGTTGGGCTGCCAAGGCAAATAAATATATATATATATATACCAGATGTAGATATTTGGCACTCCCAATGTAGTAAAATGTACAGCTTGCCTGGTGCCCTCCTGAGCTTCAAAAAGCAAACATATCACAAACGATAGGCGGCACTCTAGGACTTTTCAAAAATCAAGAACATACGTGACCCTGTTCTGCCAGCTTAACGTTTCGGTTTCGGTCATTTTCAATCCGCCACACTTTGCTGGCGGAATCTAATAAAAAAATTTAAAAACATGTTTTTTTTGGTGTTTTTTTTTTTGGGTAATAGCATATCTATTTATATTAGAAGGGATTAGGTACTTGGTTTGTCTTTTTTGGAGGCACAAGTATTATTTATATATTTTTAAAAAGATTATTATTATTTTTTTTTGTTCAAATGGAATGGGAAAAACCCGAAAAAAAATTGCGTGGGGTCCCCCCTCCAAAGCATAACCAGCCTCGGGCTCTTCGAGCCGGTCCTGGTTCTAAAAATCCAGGGGAAAAATGGACAGGGGATCCCCCGTATTTTTAAAACCAGCACCGTGCTCTGCGCCTGGTGCTGGTGCAAAAAATACGGGGGACAAAAAGAGTAGGAGTCCCCCGTATTTTTTACACCAGCATCGGGCTCCACTAGCTGGACAGATAATGCCACAGCCGGGGGTCACTTTTATACAGTGCCCTGCGGCCGTGGCATTAAATATCCAACTAGTCACCCCTGGCCGGGGTACCCTGGGGGAGTGGGGACCCCTTCAATCAAGGGGTCCCCCCCCAGGCACCCAAGGGCCAGGGGTGAAGCCCAAGGCTGTCCCCCCCGTCCAAAGGCTGCGGATGGGGGGCTGATAGCCTTGAGAAAATTGAAAGAATATTGTTTTTTCCAGCAGTACTACAAGTCCCAGCAAGCCTCCCCGCAAGCTGGTACTTGGAGAACCACAAGTACCAGCATGCGGGAGAAAATCGGGCCCGCTGGTACCTGTAGTTCTAATGGAAAAAAGATACCCAAATAAAAACAGGAGACACACACCGTGACAGTAAAACTTTATTTCACACATGTCGACACACACATACTTACCAATGTTGACACAAAGCAGTCGGTCCTCTTCTCCAAGTAGAATCCACGGGTACCTGAAAATAAAAGATAATTATACTCACCTGATCCAGGGTCCAGATTATAATCCACGTACTTGGCAAAACAACAAACCGAACACCCGGACCAAACGGACTGAAAGGGGTCCCATGTTTACACATGGGACCCCTTTCCACGAATGCAGAGACACCCCCGTGACAGCTGTCACAGAAGTGTCTCTTCAGCCAATCAGGAAGCGCCACTCCATGGCACTCACCTGATTAGCTCTGTGCGCGTCTGAAGTGACAGAAGGCTGGCGCGGGGGGGGGGGGAATTAGCGGTGCGGGAGCCGGTGCGGGCGGAGGTAGGCTGGCGGACGGGTTGGGGGGGTGAATTAGCGGTGCGGGAGCCGGTGCGGGCGGAGGGAGGCTGGCGGGCGCGGGGGGGGGGTGAATTACCGGTGCGGGAGCCGGTGCGGGCTGGAGTTGGCCCTGGTGGTGGTGAGGGGGAAGGGGTGCCGCGATCTTGGGGGGGCAGTGACTGCAGGAGGGGAGCAGAGGTGCTGCGATCGTGGGTGATATGCGGGGGGTGCCGCGATCATGGGTGATATGCGGGGGGTGCCGCGATCATGGGTGGGGTGCGGGGGGTGCAGCGATTACGGGTGGGGTGCGGGGGGTTGCCGCGATCGCAGGTGGGGTGCGGGGAGTGCCGCAACCGCAGGTGGGGTGCCACTGCTGGGTGTCCTGCGATCGCGGGTGATATGCGGGGGGTGCCGCGATCGCGGGTGATATGCGGGGGGTGCCGCGATCGCAGGTGATATGCGGGGGGTGCCGCGATCGCGGATGATATGCGGGGGTACCACGATCGTGGGTGGGGTGCGGGGGTACCGCGATCGTGGGTGGGGCGCGGGGGGTGCAGCGATCGCGGGTGTGGTGCGGGGGGGGGGGGGTGCAGCGATCGCGGGTGGGGTGCGGGGGGTGCAGCGATCGCGGGTGTGGTGCGGGGGTGGGGGTGCCGCGATCGCGGGTGATATGCAGGGGGGTGCCGCGATCGTGGCTGATATGCGGGGGTGCCGCGATTGCGGGTAAACTGCGGGGGGGGTGGCGCGATTGCGGGTAAGCTGCTGGGGTGTGTGTGGCACGATTGCGGGTAAACTGCGGTGGTGTGCGGGGTTGCCGCAACCGCAGGTGGGGTGCCAGTGATCGGGGGTGGCGTGCGGGGGTGCAGCAATCGTGGGGTATCGCGGGAGGGGTGCCACTGCTGGGTGTCCTGTGACAGCGGCAGCCCGGCAGCAGTGATGTGCTACCGTAGCTGCCCTTGGTCCTCCTCCCGCTCCTCCGCCGCCGCCACTCCACGGGGTCCCGCTGTGACCGGGGCAGCCCGGCAGCAGTGATGAACTGCCGCAGCTGCCCCTGCACCTCCCGGCTCGTGCTGCCCAGTAGGTAGTGATGGGGAAGAAGTAGTTGGACACTGCTGGTTAGTGTCCGCCTGCTTATCGTTCAGTTGGGGGGAAAGTTTCCCCTACACCTGAACGATTAGTTGGGAAAATCAAACAAGTTTGATTTTCCCAACTAGTTGGACAGACCGTTTCTGGACGTTTTTCAGCGTGTGGGAGCAAACGGCTGATAATCGTTTGCTCCCACACACTGCCAGATTATCGTTCCAACCAGCCAACTAGTTGGCTGGTTGGAACGATATCTTCCTGATGTATGGCCAGCATTAGGCGGACATTACTACTCGATCGCAGCAAGTTGTCGTGCACGCATGGCCATCGCCGGGCAACGACGCTGGGACCGAAAAAAAACGATCGCAGCGCCGATCGCATGAAGATCGACAGGCGGAGGGCGTTCCTGGGCAACTCACCGTTTGTAGCCGTTTTCGGGGAGTGGTAAGAAAAACGCAGGCGTGGTGAGAGAAACGCAGGTGTGTCCAGGGCGGGTGTTTGACGTCAGAGCTAGGACCGAACAGGTTGAAAACATTGCAGCAGGTAAGTAAGTCACCGGCACCCCTGCACTGAGCATACTGCCAGCACTGCCGACACCCCTGCACCGAGGACACTTCTGGCACTCGTACACTGCCGACACTCCTGCACTGAGGATACCGCCGGCACAACTGCACTGGGGATACTGCCAGCACTCCGCCGGCATCCGTGATTCTGCTGACCGGAAGTCGGACCCGGTCACATGCTCATTGCCAGGGGTTACATGCTCGTTGCCAGGGGTTACATATGCTTGTTGCTATAGGGGTTACATGCTCAGTGCCAGGGGGTTACATGCTCAGTGCCAGGGGGTTACATGCTCATTCCGGGTAGCGCTGGGTAATGGTCTAGTAATACCTCTAGTATATGTTTCCTAGAAGGCAGCTGCCATTTTTAAAGGGCCATCTTCCATGCTGTCTGCATGGAATCTGCAGCTTCCAGTAGTAGGTAGAGCCTAAGCATCTATTGTGCCGGTGCTGCGCCCCCCCCCAGGACTCAGACATCCAGGCTGATCAGGCCCTGGGTCTCATGTTTCTTCACCCGCTTGTATGGCAGACAGAGCACTGAGTGACTTATTATCGAGCACAGCTACAGCACTGGACTGATTTATGCAGACAGACGCAGCCCCCACTTGTATGGCAGACAGAGCACTCAGTGACTTATTATGGCAGCATAGCCCCAGCACTGGACTGATTTGTGGCAGACAGACACAGCACCCATGTGTATGGCACACAGAGCACCCAGTGACTTATTATGGAGCACAGCCACAGCACTGGACTGATTTATGGCAGACAGATGCAGCACCCACTTGTATGGCAGACAGAGCACCCAGTGACTTATTATGGCAGCATAGCCCAAGCACTGGACTGATTTGTTACAGCACAGGACAACAGCACCGACAGCAGAACCAGCACCCACCCCACGCCACCCTTCCCGCCACCCTCCCACAGACAGACAACAGACTTGTCCGTCCTGTTCCCTCTGCAATGCTGGAGTGATAATTGCAGCAAGAAGTGTGGAATAGCATATAGTCCAGATCTCGCGAGAATCCGACAGCGGGATGATGACGTTTTGACTTGTTCCGGGATCTGAGTCTGGAAGGAAAACCCGAGCCGGACTCTGATCCCGGCTCGGATCGGGAAGTTCGGATGGGCTCGGATCTTGTAGATCTGAGCCCGCTCATCCCTACCTACTATAAGTATGAACAGCATTTGATGATGAAAGAGGGAGAGAACGCAGTTATTTTTTTCTCAATTCAGTGTGTAATCCAGAGATTATTATGGGTTCATGAACAAAGCCTAAATTGTCTCAGTTACTGTATTGCTATAACCTATTGCTTCTCTTTAATCCAATGGATATATTATACTTTTCTTTTCTGCTGCTGAATAATGGGGCCTACACACGGGGTATTAGATTGCTCAGATCGCTCAGCACACAGCGCTGCACCAACAATGTGTGCTGAGCGATCTGTCACTGCACGAGTTCTCAATAGAGAAAACACGGGAGATGACTAGATCTTTCACACATGCTTGAACTAACTAGATGGGCGATAGTGAAGCGCGGGGATGCGCATCACTATTGCTATAGTCCACGCACAGAGCAATTTGTGCTGAATTTCTAAGCGATTCACTCAAATCACTTAGAAAAGCAGCCTAAATCGCTACGTGTGTAGGTCCCAGTAGTCAATTTTTCCAGGCACGTCGTATGGGTACAAAGCGGATCGTTGCTGTGCACTGGTTCTAGCGAAGAATCCATTCGCACAGCCGATCGCAAAGAGATTGATAGGAAGAGCGCAATTGTGGGTGTCAACTGACCATTTTCTGGGAGTGTCTGGAAAAACACAGGCGTGTTGAGGCATTTGCAGGGTGGGTGTCTGATGTCAATTCCGGGCTTGAATAGGCTGAAGGGATCGCTGCGGCTGAGTTAGGTCAGAGCAACTCAGAAACTGCACAAGCTGTTTTTGTACAGGGCGGATGCACACGCGTTCGCACACTTGCAAAGCTAAAGTACACTCCCCTATAGGTGGCGTCTATCTGTTCGCAGCGCTGCAAAAAATAGCTAGCAAGTGAATAGATCTGAATTAGAGAAAAAAAAACAATCGAGAGAGCGCTATTCACATCTGTTGTGGATATTTAAAAAATATTTTTATTTCTATCAATATTCCTTTTCACAATTATACTTAGTGCCGGCCGGCATCACATAAAAAATAAAAAAATTGAGGAAGCGGCCGATGCTATTGAGTAGGCTGGGAAACGCGTCTGTCACCATCTCCATACACAGACTGCAGCGGATCATTATCCATCAGCTGGCTGGCTGAATCACATCCCCAAAGCAGGGAAATGGCTGTGTAACCATCTGCCCATTGACTCCGGATAAGGCCAGGAGTGAAAGTACCGGCCGGGAGGACAAGCGGTCACATTGCGGTTAAAGCGAATAAGATGTCCACTCCAACTAAAAGGCTACCGGTAGGAGCATTAGCCAGGAGGATGACCGCAAATACTGTGACTTCAACAGAGGCATCTATATGGTATGCTTTTCAACATTATTCACAAAAGCAGCTCAAACAACCAAAAGGGAGCTGCTTTCAGATCAAAATCGCTGGAGGAGAGAACACCGATACACAGAGCTAGATTAAAGGGGGGGGGGGGGGAGTACGTACCCCGGGCCCCCCTTTCCAAAGGGCCCCCTGCCACACCACAGATCGGATCTCTCTTCCGATCCAATCTGCGGTGCTGGGCTCCCGGCTCACGTCCTCGCTGCATAGGCGGCCGCACAGGTAGGACAGCTGAGCTGAGCGACAGCTCAGCTGTCCAATAATATATGAATGAAGCAGCCAGTCCCTGCAGCCTGCGTGCCCATCCAATGACTGGCTACTTCATTCATACATTATTGGACAGCTGAGCCGTCGCTCAGCTCTGCTGTCCTGTCTGTGTGGCCACTGCTGCAGTGGGGACGGTAGTGCAGGGCAGGTCAGCAGGTCCGCCGTGTGCTGCTTGGGGAGCTGCCTTCTTTTTATTAGAGGCTCCACAGTATTAAGAGCCACAGGCCCCCCATGGTCTTAATCCGGCTCTGCCGATACACATACAGTACGATACACCCTTGTCATTTGTGTTTATTTAAACTCTTTGACAATACTGTATTCTTGCTGAATTGGCATAGATATACTATAGATAGTACTTTACATTTTGATTATAATCTCTAATTTTTCATCGACTGTACTTTAGGAGAGTCAAGAAAATAGTAGATGAGCTGACTGCTGATAATGATGAGCTTACTGCCATAGAACTCCGTCGTATTCTGCAAGCTGAGTATGGCCTTGACATCTCCTGTAGTAGCATAAAAAGAATGCGGAGGCAACTTGGTTGGACTTATGCCGGTGCTAGGTACTGTACAGTAAATTGAAATTTCAATTACAATTATAATACAATTTCTATACAGTTTGTATACAGTGCGGTAAACTAATTACATCTCTGAAATCAGCATCTGATTTTTCTTTAACATTATCTTAGTTTGGACGCTCAATTATCCTATTTCCACTGTAAAATGTATCCCATTTTACATTCCTTTCACAGGATGACTCACATGATTAGAGATGTTAACAAGGAAAAGAGAGTTCAACAGGCTCGTCAATGGATTGCTATTGGAGAAAATTTTGACAATGTCATATTTACAGATGAAACTTCTGTAGCACTTGAGAGGTTTGCAAGGAGGTCCTTCCGCAAACGTGGCCATTTATCATTTAAGCCATCTCCAAAGCACCCATTAAAAGTACATGTTTGGGGTGGTATCTCCCGCAGAGGCCCAGGACCAATTTTAATTTTTGAAGGTACATATAAAGTACAGTAGTAATGTACATTACTATGTTGTTTTTCAATATTTTCTATTTAGAACTACTGTCCAGTGACTACTGTAAGTCTATGGACTACGAGAAAAGGATTTACTGGTAGGTATATAAAATCCTGTTTTTTTTATTGTTCTACGTCAGGTATCATGGATAAAACATTCTTCCAGTCCATGATCATTAATGATACTTTAGTGCCGTATGTAAGAAAGTATTGGTCATCTGGACATCGAATGTTCCAGGACAATGATCCAAAACATAGTGCTTCGGCCAAATTCATAGAGGAAAAAGGCATCATTTGGCAACGCACACCACCAGAGTAAGTACAGTTTTGCCCTGTAGACTGATGCTTCCTGTAAAGCATGAAATGCCAAATATTCCATATTTAAATTCTCTCCCTTTATTGACTTTTCACAGATCACCGGACATGAATCCTATCGAGCTAGTGTGGTCTCAAATGAAAAGTTATATTCGTTCTCAATGTAAGCCAAGGACAAAAGAGCAACTGATTGATGGCATCAATACATTTTGGAAAAACGTACTTACATTGGAGACCTGTAATAATTATGTAGACCATTTATTTTCTGTGCTGCCAGTGATTATAGAAAGAAATGGACAAGCCAGCTGCATGTAATTGGAATGGATCATATTGTCGACAAAAAGAAGGTCAACAGTCATTAGGTCGACCAATATTGGTCGACAGGCCATATGTCGACACATCAAAAAAGACAGTACGCAAACGAATAATGCATATAATTTGCATAAAGGGCCCTTTACCTATCGTACTCATCCTTTCTGCAAATGCTTGAAATATCAAAATTAGACTACCTGCTTAAATTAATTAATTTATTATATTTTATCTGTAACATGTACTTCACCCTAGTATTACATTTGTTATGAAATCTTGAAAATTGTTTAAAAAAAAAAAGTAGTCACCTCTGCAACACTGTATTCTGTAATTGTGTATGGATTGTACAAAGCATCCAAGTGATTGCATTCAGTTTTGTCTAACTTACAGTATATTTATACTATTTAGTTGGAATTATTTTATCATTGCAAAGTCTTATAATATGTTCCGTTACCTTGTAGCACTATTAGGTTTTAATTAACTTATTCTTTAATGTCACTTTAGACTTCATTCACCTCTGTGCTCTGAGTAACAAATAACCCCAATTTTTGCATTAATAAACTGAGGCTCTGAATTGCTAAAAGTTCACTGTTTATTTCAAATTCCAGGACAGCAGCCCTTCCCCCACCCAGAATACACGTTACTGTGCTGTAACTCTATTCCCCAAGGAATCTACTTCAAAGGCCTCTCACACTGAGATTTTCACACCTACACAATTAAGAACTGGACTCTAAAGCTGGTAATACTGTACATCAGAATGACCTGAATACGATCACACACACATAGCGATTTGGGCTGCTTTTCTAATTGCCTCACAATTCCTTTCACATGTGGTATCCCATGTATTTCAGACAAATGGAATCCATATATAGGGAAGAACAAAATTCCAAATTTCCCTCACAATTCCTTTCACATGTGGTATCCCATGTATTTCAGACAAATGGAATCCATATATAGGGAAGAACAAAATTCCAAATATAGTGTAGTATGTTAAAAGACAATAACAAAATTTTTAATACAATCAAATGCAAAATCTCCAAAAAAACATTGTAACAATTGATATGGCGATCAAATGATGATGAATGGCAAATTACCAGAATATGGTGCAAAATAAGCCTTAAATGATGCCTATAGCAATGTGGTTTGCTGCTGAATTATCCACAAATAACTTGAAAACAGAAAAGTGAAGATGGAGGTTTACCAGAATTCAACAGGGTATGTGCCTTAAAGATGTCAATTTATGGAGGCAATGGCTCCGGAACCTGTCTCCAAAGATCACGCTACTCCGTCAGTCTGGTGAATCTCCCTTCAGCAGTAGTTCTCCTGTCAAACAGAGCCAACGCGTTTCGGGAAATCTCCCTTCCTCAGGACTGAAACGCCTCCATAAATTGACATCTTTAAGGCACATACCCTGTTGAATTCTGGTAAACCTCCATCTTCACTTTTCTGTTTTCAAGTTATTTGTGGATAATTCAGCAGCAAACCACATTGCTATAGGCATCATTTAAGGCTTATTTTGCACCATATTCTGGTAATTTGCCATTCATCATCATTTGATCGCCATATCAATTGTTACAATGGTTTTTTGGAGATTTTGCATTTGATTGTATTAAAAATTTTGTTATTGTCTTTTAACATACTACACTATATTTGGAATTTTGTTCTTCCATATATATGGATTCCATTTGTCTGAAATACATGGGATACCACATGTGAAAGGAATTGTGAGGGAAATTTGGAATTTTGTTCTTCCCTATATATGGATTCCATTTGTCTGAAATACATGGGATACCACATGTGAAAGGAATTGTGAGGGAAGTATCATTCTAATTATATTCTAATTATATTCTAATTATATTCTGATTAGCGCACTACATTTGGTCTAACCTTTATTTTGTCACGTTAATTACTTCGGTATTGGGGATACCGCTTGACCTATCTGTGTGCAGCTTATCTCTCTTTTTGGCGCTGAGGTACTTTTCTGTTACATATAGCATTTGCTTTTCTAATTGATTTGCTGAGTCACTTAGAAATACAGCACAAATCTCTATGTGTGTATGGACTATAGCGATAGTGATGTGCGTCCCTGCATGCTTGAAAGATCTAGTCATCACCCATGTTTTCTCTATTGCAAACACGGGCAGTGACAGATCGCTCAGCACACATCGCTGGTGCAGCTCTGTGTGCTGAGTGATCTTGCTGAGCCCGTGTGATCACCGATATCGCTGGGCAGAAAACAGTGAACATACAGTGGCGTAACTACTGCCCCCGCAGCCCTCGCGGTGGCTTGGGGGCGAGGGGCTGCGGGGGCGCCACTGATTTAGTGCAGACTGACATGCGGACGAGCGTCCGCATGTCAGTCTGCGGTCTCGTTTCCTCCCTGCTGTTAGGAGGGACACAGAGGGCACAGTGCGCGCCTCTCCTGTGTCCCTCCTGGGTCTCCGGCGGCCGCGGGTCTCATAAAGGAAGTGCCGTTCGTGAGCACTTCCTTTATTACAATGACCCGCGGCCGCCGGAGACACAGGAGGGACACAGGAGAGGCGCGCACTGTGCCCTCCGTGTCCCTCCTAACAGCAGGGGAGCGGTGGCGGCTGCGGCGGCGGAGGAGGAAGGGGGGGGGAACGACGCACTGAGGGGGCATATCTGGCACTGATGGGGCATATCTGGCAATGGGGGAATATCTGGCACTGGGGACATTTATGGCACTGGGGGGAATATCTGGCACTGGGGACATTTATGGCACTGGGGGGAATATCTGGCACTGGGGGCATATTTGGCAGGGAGGGGGGGGGGAGAATATCTGGCACTGGGGACATTTATGGCACTGGGGGGAATATCTGGCACTGGGGCATATGTGGCACGGGGGGGGATATCTGGCACTGGGGCATATGTGGCACTGGGGGGGGGGCAATATGTGGCACTGGGGGGGAATATCTGGCACGGGGCATATGTGGCACTGGGGGGGAATATCTGGCACTGGGGCATATGTGGCACGGGGGGGATATCTGGCACTGGGGCATATGTGGCACTGGGGGGGGCAATATGTGGCACTGGGGGGGGAATATCTGGCACGGGGCATATGTGGCACTGGGGGGGAATATCTGGCACTGGGGCATATTTTGGCACTGGGGGCATATGTGGCACTGTGGGGGAATATTTGGCACTGGGGATAATGTGGCACTGGGGAGGTATATGTGTACCTGGCACATGGGGGGGGCTATATTTGGCACTGGGGGCATGTGAGTACCTGGCACCGTGGGGGAATATCTGGCACTGGAGACATATGTGGCACTGGGAGCACAGCCCTAGCAACAAGGACTACCTCCTAGCAACGAGCATGACACCCAGTGCATGAAACCCCTGGCAACAAGCATGACACCCAGTGCATGAAACCCCTGGCAACGAGCATGACACCCAGTGCATGAAACCCCTGGCAACGAGCATGACACCCTGAGCATGAAAACCCCTGGCACCGTGCATGGAACCAAGAGCATGAAACCCCTTGCAATGAGCATGACACCCAGTGCATGAAACCCCTGACAACGAGCAGGTAATTGAAAAGTAATTAGAAGCCTTACTGTAGGACTTAATGTGTAATGGGCATTACGGTGTGTGGCATAATGTATCACGGACATTGCGGTGTGTGTCATAATGTGTCACAGGCATTACGGTGTATGGTATACTATATCGCGGGCATTGTGATATGTGGTATAATGTCTCAGGGTCATTGCAGTGTGTGGCATAATCTATCACGGACATTGCGGTGTGTGTCATAATGTGTCAGGCATTACGGTGTGTGGTATACTATATCACGGGCATTGTGGTATGTGGTATAATGTCTCAGGGTCATTGCAGTGTGGCATAATATATAACGGACATTGCGGTGTGTGGCATAGGGTATAACGGGCATTGCGGTATGTGTCACAGGCATTACGGTGTATGGTATACTATATCACGGGCATTGTGGTATAATGTCTCAAGGTCATTGCAGTGTGTGGCATAATGTGTCACAGGCATTGTATGTGCTATAATGTATCGGGCATTGCAGTGTGTGGTATAATGTATCACGGACATTGCAGTGTGTGTCATAATGTGTCACAGACATTGTATGTGCTATAATGTATCAGGGGCAGTGCAGTGTGTAGCATAATGTATAACGGGCATTGCGATTCCTGTCATAATGTGTCACAGGCATTACGGTGTGTGGCATAATGTGTCACAGACATTACGGTGTGTGGCATAATGTGTCGGGGGCATTATGGTGTGTACATACTGTGTCATGTGCATTATTGTGTGTGGCATACTGTCTAAGGGCCATTGCAGTATGTGGCATAATGTATACTGGGCATTACTATAAGGAGGAAAAATTACAAATAATGTAAGGGGCATGAATCAGGATTATTTTTCTTTCCTGTGGTGGCCAACGTCTGGGCGTGCAGGTTGCAAAACTGGGGTATAAGGTAGTCTTTTCCTGCAATGCCACGCCCATTCCAACGAAACCACGCCCATCCCAACGAATCCACGCCCCCTTTTTTGCTGGCACGTGCATATTTACCCCTTTATTCCTCCCAATTATGGGGGATGGGGGGGGGGGGCGCCGAAGAATTTTTTGGCTTGGGGGAGAAAAATTTCTAGTTACGCCACTGTCAACATAGGTAAGTATGTGTGTGTCGACATGTGTGAAATAAAGTTTTACTGTCACGGTGTGTGTCTCCTGTTTTTATTTGGGTATTTTTTTTCCATTAGAACTACAGGTACCAGCGGGCACGTTTTTCTCCCGCATGCTGGTACTTGTGGTTCTCCAAGTACCAGCTTGCGGGGGAGGCTTGCTGGGACTTGTAGTACTACTGGAAAAAACAATATTCTTTCAATTTTCTCAAGGCTATCAGCCCCCCATCCGCAGCCTTTGGATGGGGGGACAGCCTTGGGCTTCACCCCTGGCCCTTGGGTGGCTGGGGGGTGGACCCCTTGATTGAAGGGGTCCCCACTCCCCCAGGGTACCCTGGCCAGGGGTGACTAGTTGGATATTTAATGCCATGGCCGCAGGGCACTGTATAAAAGTGACCCCTGGCTGTGGCATTATCTGTCCAGCTAGTGGAGCCCGATGCTGGTGTAAAAAATACGGGGGACCCCTACTCTTTTTGTCCCCCGCATTTTTTGCACCAACACCAGGCACAGAGCCCGGTGCTGGTTTTACAAATACAGGGGATGCCCTGTCCATTTTCCCCCCGGATTTTTAGAACCAGGACTGGCTCGAAGAGCCCGAGGCTGGTTATGCTTTGGAGGGGGGACCCCACGCAATTTTTGGGGGGGTTTTTCCCATCCCATTAAAAAAAAAAAAAATATATATATATATAATAATAATCTTTTTAAAAATATATAAATAATACTTGTGCCTCCAAAAAAGAGGGCAGTGGGGTGCTGGCAGTGCGGGAGTGCCAGAAGTGTCCACTGTACCATCAACCAAGTGCAAGGAGGACATCTCCCGCACTACTGACACTCCTGCACTGGGGATACTGCCAGACCTCCTGCACTGATTACACCACCTGCACCTCTGCACCGAGGACACTACTGGCACTCCCACATGTATTGGAGATATATTAATACTTCACAATTAGCTGCCACTGCTGATATTCCCGTGTGCCTGATGGATAAATTGCCCTGCACATACAGATGTCCATGTAGCTGCCCATGGTGCTGTTGGTGGCTAGAGGTGGGAGGAGAAGCCACCGGCATCCTTGACTCTGCTGACCGGAAGTCTGACCCGGTCACATGCTCGTGGCCAGGGGTTACATGCTCGTTGCCAGGGGTTACATATGCTTTTTGCCATAGGGGTTATATGCTTAGAGCCAGGGGGTTACATGCTCATTCTGGGTAGCGCTGGGTAATGGTCTAGTAATACCCCTGGCATCTGTCTCCTATAAGGGCCATCTTCCAATGCGATCTGCATGGAATCTGCAGCTTCCAGTAGTAGGTAGAGCCTAAGCATCTATTGTGCCAGTGCTGCGCCCCCCAGGACTCAGCTATCCAGGCTGCAGCCTTATGGCTGATCAGGCCCTGGGTCTCATGTTTCTTCACCCACTTGTATGGCAGACAGAGCACCCAGTGATTTATTATGGAGCACAGCCCAAGCACAGGACTGATTTGTGGCAGACAGGCACAGCACCCACTTGTATGGCAGACAGAGCACCCAGTGATTTATTATGGAGCACAGCCCAAGCACAGGACTGATTTGTGGCAGACAGGTGCAGCACCCACCTGTATGGCAGACAGAGCACCCGGTTCCTTATTATGGCAGCACAGCCCAAGCACAGGACTGATTTGTGGCAGACAGGTGCAGCACCCACGTGTATGGCACACAGAGCACCCGGTTCCTTATTATGGCAACACAGCCTCAGCGCTGGACCGATTTGTGGCAGACAGACGCAGCACCCACTTGTATGGCAGACACTGTCGATCTTCAGACCGGATCCCAATGAAATATATGTGGTATTGAAATACCAAAAATTCTCTCTACTCACACCTTAACCACCAAACAATTGCAAAAAATGACAAGTATTAATAGTGCCTTTTAGTTAGTATCATAATTTCTATATTGAATCTCTGTGTGGAGTTTGTATGAACTCTTCATCAGCACATTATCAATCACAAGGAAAAAGATTTTTTTAAACATATAGGCAACATTGAGCCAGGTACATGTTGGAAGTTAGTATGAGAGATGTATTTGAAAAATATTAATACTTCACAATTAGCTGCTGCAGCTGATATTCCCGTGTGCATGATGGATAAATTGCCCTGCACATATGGCTCATGGGGGTCATTCTGACCCGATCGCTGCTGCTGACCAGCCGCTGCGGGCCGTGTAGTAATGAGTAGCTCCCGGCCAGCACGCTAAAGCTGCGCTGGCCGGGAGCTACTCCTGAAGTACAAAAGCATCGCCGCTGTGCAATACTTTTGCACTTCTGTAGGGGGGGGGGCGTAACTGACCTGCGGGGCGGACTGGCCCTGTGCTGGACATTCCCCGCATGTCTCTGTTCCTGATTGTAGCCCTGCAAAATTTTGCAGGGCTACGATCAACTCGGAATGACACCCCATAGCTGCAATTTTGTTAGCAGATGGGCAAAACCATGGGGGTCATGCAGGCCTGATTGCACGCTAGGTTGTTTTGCTGAGCTGCGATCAGGACATAACTGCGCATGTGTGTGCCCCGCAATACGCAGGCGCGTCGCACAGGTACAAAGTGGATCGTTGCTGAGCAATGGATTTAATGAATAATCCATTCGCACAGACAATCGCAAGGAGATTGACTGGAAGAAAACATTTGTGGATGTCAACTGACCATTTTCTGGGAGTGTTTGGAAAAACGCAGGTGTGCCAATGCGTTTGCAGGGTGGGTGTCTGATGTAAATTCGGGGCAAACACTTTAGCCTGTTCGTGTCCGGAATTGACGTCAGACACCTGCCCTGCAAACGCTTGGACACGCCTGCGTTTTTCCAAACACTCCCAGAAAGCGTTCAGTTGCCACCCACAAATGCCCTCTTCCTGTCAATCTCCTTGCGATCTGCTGTGCGAATCGATTCTTCGTTAAATCCATTGCTCAGCAATGATCCGCTTTGTACCCGTACGACGCACATGCGCATTGAGGTGCATACGCATGTGCAGTTTCGACCTGATCGCACCGCTGCAAAACAACCTAGCGTGCGATCATTTCGGAATGACCCCCATGGTTTTGCCCATTTGCAAATAAAATGCTGCTAGAATCAGGTCTGAACTACTCCCTCTAGAATCTCTTTATCAGACTTTCTGCTTGCTCAGTTTCTGAAAATGCCACCTGCTGTCTGAAAAGTGGTACTGCACTATATTTCAGAGGAGATACACATGGCTTGCCGTGTATATCTTAAGAGGAAATCTTATCTCGTGCCATGAACGGCAGGCCATGATACTTTTTTCAGAAAGGTAATAGTGGACACATCTGTAGTTCCAGATTACTCAGGCACAGCAGTAGATAAAAACCCGGCGGTAGTTTATTGAACAGGATGGGTGATAAATAGCACAGCACACTTCAGTAATACAATCCAATATGACAATTCCCACCATGAACCCCTGGTGGAGTATCACCTAGGGTCCATGCCGTCATGGTAGCCCTCCTGTATTACCCTCCTAATCCCTCCTAGGAGTGTCCTGCCTGGGGGAGTTACCAAAGGTTTTAATTGGTGGGGTCTTTGCAATATCCAGCCCCTACTACCTTCCCCAAGTGTTATCTCTCATGTGATACCCAGCCGGGTCAGACTCCTGTCTGTCTGAAATAGCTCACTGTAAGTCTGTAAGACAATAGGAGTAAACAATGATAACTTCTGTTGAACAATAGTCTGGTCTACCTGACCTGAAACAGGAATCCAAATAACCCACCTACAGTAACACATAAGATAACACAGTCTCATATATTACTAATCTTCCTCGCCAGACGTTCTTCGTCTGCTGATCCGCTCTGTCAGTCCCTCCATTGGTTACCGGTATTCTACCGTGTCAAATATAAAATACTTTTACTTACATACAAGGCTATTAACCAAACTGCACCATCATACATCTCCTCACTCATCTCAAAATATCTCCCTACCAGACCCCTCCGCTCTGCACAAGATCTGCGTCTCTCATCCAGATGTATTACCTGTTCCCACTCAAAATTACAGGACTTTACCCGGGCTTCACCCACTCTGTGGAATGTCCTCCCACACACAATAAGACTCTCCACTAGTCTCCAAACCTTTAAATGTTCCCTGAAAACTCATCTCTTCAGACAAGCCTACCAAATTCCTGACCCACACACATAACCTTCAATGCTTCCCTATCCAGTTACATTCCCTCTGCACAGTCCCCATAACCTCACATTTTGTCTTCCAACAGTGCTGGATGATCATATCATACAACCCACTAAGAACCTAGCAATCTGGGGGACCATTATGTAACAGGTTGCATCTATCCTTGTGTGTCAATGCCTATTTCCCTATAAATTGTAAGCTTGCGAGCAGGGCCTTCCTACCGCTATGTCTGTCTTTGCCCAGTTTTGTTCTATAACTGTTGTTCTAATTGTAAAGCGCAACGGAATATGCTGAGCTATATAAGAAACTGCTAATAAATAAATAATAAATAAATAATATTACTAATATTAAGGCTGATTCATACACACTTGGGGGATGACCAGGGACATGTACTGAATGTAGATAATTATATAGGGGGACATGGGGATAAGAAGTACATATTCAACAGGTTTTGTTGACATGGGAAATTATTTATAGATGTATTAATTGTCACAGACCTTTCATTTCCTCACACATGTGAGTCTCATTATGAGGTGTTTTTGGTGACCACATTTTATCTGGCCTTTCTGGAAAATCACTGGAGTAGTGCCCCTTTTTAAAAAATCCGGATAGCAAAAATATTTGGGCCTCTTCCCCTGTGGGTGTTTGAATAATATATTATTGAAAGATGAAAAGAATTGGCTCTTTTTATTGTATTTCCAGCCAGTTCCAGCAAGCCACGGCAGAGAAACACTGCTTGGGTACGCTCAGGAACAGATTATCAATGAGGTGGATGGAGCTCAGGCTCCAGGCCTCCTCTTAGAAATAGGCCTACCATCAGAAGTATTAAAAGTGTATTTTTAGACTTCCGGTGGGCGGGGCATCTAGCATGGCCGCTTTTTAATTCCTGTCTGTGTAGGGGCTACAGCAATCTGTCCGAATCCTCCTCCTATTGTCACCTTGGGGATACCTGCCTTGTGGGAGTGTGTCCCTTGTGAGTAGAGGAACAATTTGATACCACACTTGCCCCTCTAGACCTCTTTTCCACCGAAGTCTGGCCGTTTATATTAATGGCGTGGATGGCCGCCTACACTTGGCGCGAAACTCGGGAGGGACGGGACTGATGCCACAGAGCTTTTACTGCTTGGTCTCCAGCGTCCCCTTCCGCCCCCCCCCCCCCCTCCCCCGTCTATAGACTTACTCTCTCCGGGTTGCCGGAGCTCTGGACGCCCGTCCGTGTGCTTCGGGTGGTGACGTCCCTGCCGCGGGAGCACAGATCGCCGTAGAAGGATTCCTGGCGCTGTGATCTGGAGGCCTGATCCGCCGGACGGAGGACCTCTCGGCCGTGACACCGCAGCGGAGTTTACTGAGACCAGCGGTGCCGCAGCTTGCCGGGTGGGAGATACTGACGCGGAGCTGCTATCCCGTCTCTCCCCGGCGGCGGCAGGGGCGAGACGTACACTGTCCCCCGCTGCCTGTGTGGATGGCTGGCCGGCTCGAGACGCCTGGGACGACCTGCCTCTGCTGACCTCTCCCCCGTTGACCCTGCTAAGTCCGCCGAGGCTCGTCCTCACCTGTGCCGCTGAAGAGTGACCGTCAAGTCTGACTGTGTGCCTGTCCCTGCTGCTGGCATCCAGGGAGTCTAAAGGCTGATCTTCTGGGACCTTTGGTGTATGAAAGCTGCTGCGGGGGCTGACTTTGCCGGGCGATCTGCAGCCCCTTAATCACTCCAGGTACTAACCCTGTTTGTCCCCCCCTCCACTTTTTACTAACAACCCCCATTTCTCTCTCTTTTATTACCCCTTACTTGATACCGTCCCCCCTCTTGTGTGCTCCTCTTCCCTCTCTTGCGATACACCCCCCTTTCCCGAACACAGTTACCCTTACTTGATCCCCTTCTCTTTTCTCTTGTTGTGAAAGCAATTGCCGCACTGCGAGTGTGCTGGGGTACCTCCTTCTAATGCGTGGGACTGTTGGCCGCTGCTTGGGACATTAACAGGACCTCATATGGGTGTGTTTACACTCCTTATGGATTGTACTGCTGCGACTACCGTGAGACGGCTGTAATATTAGGGGGCAACGCATTGCACCGGCTGGTGCTACTCATGGACGCCCCACAATCGGAGGGGAGCTCCGATTGCCCGCTGTTTGGCTGCGAGGTTCGGATCTTCTCCACTGTGTGTCTGCTTATCGGGCTCAGACCCTATTAGCCGCCTGTGCCACGTCTATGTTAGGGGTCATGCAGCTTGCATACTGCTGCAACTGAGGGAATAGTGCCACTGAGTGATTTTCTGTTGGGAAATTCTAGAGAGATTGTATTCTTTTTCTATGTTTATTTGATCGCTTCAGATATATAACCTGCTCTGCTGGCTCTTGAGACAACCATTATGTACCGTTTGTTATTTTTCTTATAAATCATTATGTGACGTTTGTTATTTTTGCTCAGAATCTCTAATCTGTATTGCTTGACATAATATATTGTTTCTAGATATATGTTTCTACCACAGCCGAGCATTACCATAGTTTATTGCCGGGGCTGTTGTATGGGCCTTCTTGTAGGTTGTGATATGCTTTAGACAATAAGAGATGGTTTAACACATCCGCCCGAGCTTTATATGTAATCACCTGTTTTTTCGTTGCTGTCTTTAACTGGGGGAACGTTGTTTGTGGGAGACGCTGATTGTTCCGCATTTTACTCTCCGGGGTATGGACAAATACCTCGAAAAAAACCATGCCTCCGAAACAATCCGGCGCCTCAAACAAAACAGGGAAGGGAAAAGAAGCCCCCCCCCAAATCAGGTCCACCATCCCCGGTTGGACATGGGTCGGAATCACCCAACTTACCCAGTGATAAAACTCCCCCTCTGACGGCAAAAGAGATTTCTGATTTTCTTATGCCCTTGCTTGATAAGCGATTTGACGATCTACAGGCCCGATTAGAAACGGGTTTGGCTCGCTTAGACTCTCATGCGACGCGTCTTACTGCATTGGAAACGAGATTGGGGGACACTGAGGACTCGGTCCAATCCTGTCAGGAGGGGATATCATCCCAACATAAACATATACAACAACTGCAGGATAAGGTTGAGGAACTGGAGAATAGATCTCATAGGAATAACCTTCGATTTATAGGCATTCCGGAGTCCTTAACGGGCCAGGCCCTCTCCTCCTATCTATCTATTGACCTCCCAAACTCATTTGGGATCATGGAGGATATGGAAATCCCCCATCTCGAAAGAGTTCATAGACTGGGGACGCTGCAAGATGGGACGCGGCAGCGCTCCCGCCCGGTCATAGCTCGCTACCTAGACTATAGGGCTAAAGAACAGGTCCTTACAGCTTATCGTAAAACTAGAGAATTGTTGGTCAAGGGTCACAAGATCCTGATATTCCAGGATTTCTCGGCTGCAGTGGCTCAGAAACTAAAGGAATTCTCTGCCGTCTGCTCTCATTTACATAGTAACAATATCAGATTTGCCTTGTTATACCCAGCCAAATTGCGGGTCTCAGAAAATGGTACTCAACTGTTTTACACAGACCCGGAAGTGGCGAGAACTCACTTCTTGACTCGCAGATCCCCTTCGAAGTCGCCTGCTATTTAAAGTATCCGTCACTTAAAATCATGGGTTAACTGTTTAAGGTACTCTCGCGGATGTGTATTTGCCTATTACGTATTTCTCTTTATTTTTGTTTTTTCTCTTCTCTCTTATCTTATAGTTTTTACTGTAATTCACTATAAGCATCCATTTTTACTACCTTAGTAACTGTTTTGTTAATATTTTGTGTGCGCACCACTAGACCTAGCTGGTGCTCACCATGTTTTTGGTTGTTAGGAAAATGTTAGAAAATAGAGTTATGAGCCATTATGGATCACTAATGTTATTTCAAATCTTAAGACTGTGCTATATTTCTCATATTGCGCTGATGTTGGCGCTGTTGAAGTCACTGCTTGCTAAGCGACCTTGGGTTGGAGGGGGGGGGGGTCGCCGATGTCCGCCTGAATCTATTGCCTACCTGTCAAGTTTCTCGCCCCCCTGTGGGGATTGGGTAGCCATGCCGTCGATAGTTTCTACCTCTTCTGAGGTGATACCCCCGAAACCGATACAGTACGTGTCTTGGAATGTAGGGGGACTTAATTCCCCAGTCAAGAGACGACATGTGGTCACGCACCTTAAACGCCTCCAACCAGATGTGATTTTCTTACAGGAAACGCACTGGCGGGCGGGTGAGGAAAATTTATTAAAAGCACCATGGCTTGGCTCTTGTGTCACTGCCCCTTTTCTCACAAAAGCCAGAGGGGTAGCCATACTTTTTCAAAAAAACCTCCCTGTTACTATTTTGACAGAAATCATTGATCCCGAAGGCAGATATATCATTATGGACGTAGAGAATATACCCTTGTCAACTTATACGCCCTAAATGTTAATACCCACACATTTATTCAGGACTTTGCACACATTCTTCTTAGCAGAACTAACTACTCCCTAATAGTGGGTGGAGATTATAACATGGTGGACGATCCTACAGTTGACAGATCACCGACTATGTCGAGAACCACTGATTCTCAGAGCAGACACCTGCTGACATTCCGAGATTCCCTAGACCTCTCTGACCCTTGGAGATTGCTGCACCCAACTGACAGGACGCATACCCATTTATCGTTGGCACACGGAACTCTGTCTCGTATTGACAGGTTCTTCATTGCTGATGACCTAATGCCTCAGATCGCTGGGGTGGATATACTTGATATATTGATCTCCGATCATGCCCCCGTCACGTTAGCATTGACCCATCCCCACATGCATTCAACGGATTGCATTTGGCGATTCACACAATACCTGGCAGACTCGGAAGACTTCAAACTATACCTAACTAATCATTGGACCAATTACATAGATGACAATATAGACTACTGGGTGTCAAAGTTGAAAAATATTCTAATACATGTCCATTGTACTAACCCCTCATGCACGTTCACGCTGCTCGTGCACCCGGTCCCCCGTGCGTACACATGTCCGCAAGTTGCGTAGGAGACGCTCCGGCGACTCGTGCGCATGATATGTGTATTTACGGCGGAGTTTGTGAGCGTGTAGCGTGCGACTCGAACGTAGCATATTTAACCCAAATAGTGCATTTTGTAGACATAGTTTCATTAGATCATGTCAGCGAGTAATGTTAGTTTAAACAGTTCCAGGACTGAGAGATTCGTCTATGCATAATAGGAAGGGTCAGACAAAGGTTGGTAGGTGATGTCTAGTATCCAGCTGTAGGGTATTTTAAGGGTAACATTCCGGTGTTAGTTAGGAAAAGATCGCTTGCTCCTGCGTATAGTTATGTACAAAAGTAGATTATCCACATTAACTGTATTTGCTGTAAATTACACATGCGGCGGGAATCCTGAGGATACCTCCCACCAGAGCAGTTGGGAAAGGACATCGCCTACCTGTTCAAATCCACCTATGACCTTTGCTGTAATGTAGAGACACATCCCTGTGTCCAATGAACAATGAGATTACAGTGACCATTGTATTGTGAATGTATGTTGTGTATAAAAAGACCACTGTTGCCTGGCCGGACACAAGACTCTGAAGGCTTTCACCCTGATAGCTGAGGACTGGTCCAGGACGTGCTTGCGAACGATTCTCCATGTATGTATATTCTCTGTAGCCATTATTCTCTGTTATTCTGTTACATTTCCTTGTTAGCCTGTAGTGTATAACTTGTATCTGTTTACCCCTTTTCTCTGAATAATCCACTGTGGTGTTAGAGCCCAGTGGTTTACACAAACCGGTGTTGTGTTTTCACTTTTCTGCAAAGGGCTTTCTTAGCGTCTCAATCGCTATAAGGTGTATAGGCATTGTTAAGGTGTTTGAGATATTACATCGTTGCAGTACTAGACTGCTAAGGTTTAAAGTATAAGCACATCCTTACACTGTTTCATTACTTAAAGGTTTACTGTATATCATTCTGTGAGCGTCCGTGCCGCCCGTGCGTCGCGCCCACGGCTCAGCGTCTGTTACGCTAAGTGCGTACCCATACGGTACTAACTACGCAAATAGCGTACTTAGTCCGTAGTGTGTGTAATAAGTCTAGCGGCCATAGCAGCTCCACGGTAATAGTGTATAGCTTTATGTTTTAAGGTAATATTTGACATTATCATGGGACAAACCCGAAATCTTTTGGAATGCCTCAAAGGCCGTGATGAGGGGTCACATTATCAGTTATATCGCCCGGAAAAAAAGAGATTCCAAATTGGAATATACTACGTTAAAAACAACCATGACCAGGGACTTCCGACAGTATACTTCTAACCCAACAGAGACTACTCTTGACGAATACAGGCAGGCTAGACGCCTGCTTGAAACCTATTTGTTATAGAAAAAAGAAATGGGAGCGCTGAATGAGTCTAATATATAGATTTATTAGTAAAATAGTGTTTCATTAAACACATTGATAAAAATGAAATTCATGAAATAGCCTAATAAAAAATTGAAACAATAATATAAAATAATAATGAAAAGTCACATAAGTGTATATTAATAAATATGACTGCAGTATATCACCTGAACCAGTATATGTAAATAAAGTCTTTTGGACCTTAATTAAAAATTGCAAATATGCTTCATAATTTTCAGCCATGCGTCCACGAACTGAAATAAATGTAAGTGGGAGACTGTTAGGAGGTACCTCTGTTAGGGATCACTGTTGAAATGTGCGGTCTCTCCTCTCCTTATGCACATACAAGCCTCATTAGTGTCGGAGACGGCTCAAATGAGCCAAGCGGGCAGTGTCCCAGTGTTAGAAATGCGGACACCGGCTCTGTATTGATGTATAATAAATAGATGGTGATGGTATAAAAGGATCAATTATTCCTGTAGTGTGTCATCCGATGGAGAAACTCCTCCGTTGACAGCACTGTACTAAGCCGGGTATGCAACGGCTCGATGCAGTGGAAGTACAGATGGTCACGCCGCTGGTGAAATATCCATTTGGTTGTGGCTAGACTTCTCCGCTGTGAGCGCTGCACCGATTCGGGTGTGCAACGGCACGATGTAGTGGGAAGGCAGCTTGTCACGCCACTGGTGAAGTGTCCATTTGGTTGCGGCTAGACTCCAATCGGTATACACAACTCAAAGGGTATCAGGAGAATATGGCAGTCAAGTGGAATCCTTCAATGGAATACCTTAACGCATTTCTCGGCCTGCAGCACTGGCCGTTTCATCAGAAGGGAATGAATGAACAAATGGTGGCTAGCCCGAGTATATATACCCCATTAATTAAGAAATCATAGTCAGCTTTGCAATTTAATTAATTCCAAACACAGGTCTCTGTTGAAACCTATTTAGCTACCCAGGCGAGGCATTCCTTAGATTTCACCAAAAATAAATTTTACAGATGGGGCAATAAGGCGGGTAGATTATTGGCGGTCATTTCTAGACCTCCTCAGAAACTACATGTTATAACCACTATACACCACCCCAGAACTGGACGGGTAATCACTAAATCTCAGGACATAGTAGAACAATTTCAATCTTATTTTCAATCCCTGTTTTAGTCAACTCACATAGACACAGATATACAAACACAGTTGCTCACGGATGCAGTATTGCCCCCGCCCCCCCTGACCACATACCAGAGAGAAGATCTTGTGGGTCAAATAACGGTTGAGGAAATTAACACTGCTATCTCCAACTTGCCCCACGGCAAATCTCCAGGCCCGGATGGCTTTTCGGGTGATTATTACCGCATGTTGCAGACCCACATTGTCCCCTCATTATTGGAACTGTTTCATGCAATACATGAGAGGAGCTCTCCATCCCCGCTTTTTAATGAAGCCTTTATTACACTTATCCCTAAACCGGGTAGGGACACTAACTTCCTTTCCTCCTACAGACCAATTAGTCTCCTAAATGTGGATTACAAACTTCTAGCCAAGATAATGGCGACGCGGCTCCAATCTATTCTCCCTGATATCCTCACCACGACACAAATGGGTTTTGTAACAGGTAGACATGCGGTTAAGGCTATCCGCACAGCTCTGGCGGCGGTGGCGGCGTCCCAGTCTCCATGCACAGATTCAAATATGCTTCTTAGCCTCGACGCTAACAAGGCCTTTGATATGGTATTATGGCCACATCTGTTTACCATATTGGAGAGAAAAGGGTTTGACGGGAGCTTTATTAACTATATACGATACCTCTATACTGCTCCATCTGCCTCTCTTTTAATTAATGGGATTAGAGGTCAACGATTTTTTTTGGAACGAGGAACCCGTCAGGAATGCCCTTTATCGCCCCTGCTATTTAATTTGGCCCTCGACCCGTTGCTTAGGACACTACAGGACTGGTCTGTCTTTAGAGGTATAAAAGTGGGCGGTCAGGAAATTAAACTTTCAGCTTTCGCTGATGACATCTTCTTTATGTATCAGACCCCGAACATTCCCTAGCTCAGATCTTAAACAAGATTCAATTATTTGGCCGTATTTCGGGTTTCAGTATTAATATGGACAAATCTAAAGCTCTACTGTTGAGTGGCACTGTGATGTGCCCGACTTGGGCCACACGCTTCCCCTTACACTGGGTGTCCACATATATTATATACTTGGGTGTCATGGTGCCTCGTTATATCTCAGAACTATACAAACTCAATGTACACAAGGCCATAAATACCCTTACTTATGACATTAAGAGGTGGGAGCGGCTCACCTTGTCATATCTTGGTAATGGTGGCTATACCCCGCATACTATACCCCCTACAAACGCTACCCATTCTGTTGACTAAACAGGACTCATAACAAATTAATAGACTTATTAGAACTTTCATATGGAAGGGTGGCCGAGCACGTATTGCTTTGCGAAAACTTGCTCAACCTAAATCCAACGGAGGTATCAATTTTCCAGACGTAGTGGTTTATAATCATGCCGCTCTTTTGAGACATTTAAGGGACTGGCTGCAAGACAGCTCTACTTACACGAACACGTCTTTGGAGCAGTGCTTCCTACCGACTGTAGCTTTGACAAGTTTCCTCCACCAACACGACTGGGAAATACCTGATCATATTCGGTCTAACCCCCTTTTATGGTCTACTAGGAAGATGTGGCACATACTACGACATGACGCGAAATTGAACCCCTATCAATCCCTACACTTACCCCTAATTAAAAACCCTAACTTTTTGGACGGCATGGCTGCCCATCCCTTCAAATTGTGGAGGGAGGATGGTATAACGTCAATTCACTCATTGGTATCAGTGGAAGACCACCGTCTGCTCACCCTTTCAGAGGTTTCAACGAGGCATGCTGTGATTGCCTCGTCTCCCCTTCCATTTCTACAAACACAATTCTATGTCAGGCATGTTCTAGCACACTTTGCGGATGGGGATTGGACCAACCCCTTGGATAGCCTCCTAATACACCCTGTACCGAGTCACAAGGCCATTTCCATTCACTATACTTTTTTTAGAAAAATATTGGATCATGCTACTGTGACAGGTGGTATGTCCTCCTGGTTGGCTCACTTTCCTGCCCTGACCATACCAACTATGGAAAAAACATTACTTTACTCCCGAAAAGTCCTCCCTGCAAGCATATACACTGAATTGTTCCTTAATGTATATCACAATACCTACCTGTCCCCATTACGGCGCTTCCACATGGGAGCGACTGAATCGCACTCTTGCCCAAAATGTCACCAGAGTGAGGCTGATACCTTTCACTGTCTGTGGGCATGCCCGATTGTGCAATATTTCTGGCATTTAATTAGGAGATATGCGGAGGCTAACCTAATAACCTATGTGCCCTTTACCCTTGAATGGGCAGTTTTGGGTATCATTGATCCTGCTCTCCGCATGCCATTGGAATGTAAAAAAATACTGATAGCCTTAAGTGCGGCAGGGAAAAAGACGATACTACAGGGATGGATAAACAGCACACCACCACAGATACCACTATTTTTAAATAAGCTAAACCACATTTTTAGGATGGACTGGGTGGAGGCTATTGTAGATAAAGGTAAATTTGTGGAACGATTCTTTAAGCTTTGGGAATCCTATATCTCCACTTTACCCCTTAATACACGCTTACACATTCACAACAGCCTCAAGAACACAACATGGTACCTGACGAGATTGGCTGCACAGGACCAACCTATATCATTGATCTAGGACTGGGCGGTGGTGGCGGCTTCCCCCTGGGTTGCCCATACTATGTATAATAGCGTCAGCGTAATGAATGTTGCACTCTTGTAAAGCTAAAGTCTTTATTATTGGAAACAAAAGAAAGATCGATGTGCGGTTTCATATTATCTTGTTTAATCCTTGTGTATTATTACTACATGATTTCTGTACATCATAATCTGTGTTGTGAGTATCCATGATGTCTCAATAAAAAAATATATAAATAAAAAAAAAAACACGTGTATTTCTAATTTTCTCACAAAATTCTGCATATTTTCTGTTTTTATGCATTTGAGGAGACAGTGAGGCTGTGAGTGTAAAATGAGTACAGACCATTATAGCTAAGGACACACTCACACAGCACTTGTCACAGGTCACCCCATACTCAGTATAGGCCCTTGAAAATTTTTAGCTCCAGGCCGATGTGTCCCTTAATCCGGCCCTGGGTACGCTGTATGGGGGAAATTTACTAAGGTGGGAGATTTTTTAGAACTAGTGATGTTGCCCATAGCAACCAATCAGATTATATCTATTATCTGCTAGAAGCAGCTAGATAAATGGTAAGTAGAATCTTATTGGTTGCCATGGGCAACATCACCAGTTCTAAAAATCTCCCACCTTAGTAAATTTACCCCTATGTTTCCTTAATAGATACCCCCTTTCCCCCCAGCAGGTAAACACGTGGGGGCTCCTCCCTCTGAATGTGACACAATTACAGTACTATGCCATTACTATACTTGCCCTCCCCTGTTGCACTTCTCTAAGCATTAGGAATCACTAGTGGAAGGGGTTGGGATGTCAGTGGTCAAAATACCATCTAAAGCATTCCCATGGTGAGAATTCCAACAGGGGCAAGGTAAGTATACTTACCTTTCCCCAATGCCCCCTTAACCCTAACCCTCTCTTTCTGCTTCCTAAACCCAACCACTCTCCCTTTAGCTTACCCTAACCCTACCCGGTGGTGCCTACAGCCTTAACCTATCCCCCCCCCCTTCCTGCAGCCCAAACCTAACCTCCCCTTCCCCTCCGCTGCCTATCGCTCTCCGGTGTGCCTAACCCTAACCCCCCCTCCCCACAGCCTAAACCTACCCACCCCTCCTTGCAGCCTAACCCTAACCCTCCCCCCACAGCCTAAATCTAATTCCCCTCCTCGCGGCTTACCTGACCGGCATCCCGGCAAACACTCGTTCGTGATCCCCCCCGAGGTCTGGATTCCGGTGCCTTGATTGTATCCCTAGTCGGTATGCCGGCCCCAGCATTCCGTGAAGTGTTGGGATTCCAGCGTCGGGATTTCCCATGCCAGGTTCCCGATGCTGGGATCCTAACTGGATCCAAGGGAAAGATGTGTAACAGTCTGCGCAGGGCTGTGTGCCGTATGGCAATGCGCCTTGAAGGGCCAAACATTTGTAATAATTAAAATGTCCATAATCATTATATAATAAATCTTCTCATATATTTATTTCACTGTATAAGTAACATCTGCTGACTGTCAGTTATGGAGTCTTGGTTATTTGGATACATTGTATCACTGCTCACCCCTGGGAAATCACATCTGTGCAATTATGTGTAATAATTTTCCCTAAATTAAAATACGCACAGATCCAATTTACAAATACACCGCTGAGACCGTCCCAAAAGTAATGTAACTATGAATAGAAGCCACATACAGTATTTATTAAATCACATTATTGCATGGAATACCAGTTATCTCTATAACGCCGGGGAGATAACAGTGAGGACGGAAGAATAGGAAACACAGTGACGTAAGTATATATAATGCTGGGTGCACGCTGATAGATATATCTGCAGATCAATTGACGGCGACTGCGTTCACAGACATATTGTTGGTACACACTGGCCGACGGACCTGCGATATATCGGCCAGTGTGTACCTAGCATAAGACACCTGTTACATGTATGTTATTGCAAATCGATTTCAGTTATATTTCAAAATTGACAGCTTGTTTATGTGTAAAAAAAACTGTATTTACTACCTGTCAATTTGCAGCGGCAATTGAAAACCAGCAACGCTGTCAGTCAGATTTGTCATCGGTTTTTGACATTTCCATTGAAACCCAGCAAAACAGACCATATATAGGGGGTTATTCAGGTTTGTTAGCAAACAAAAAAAAGCACATTAATGGGCAAAACTATGTGCACTGCAGGTGGGGCAGATATAACATGTGCAGAGAGAGTTAGATTTGGGTGGGGTATATTGTTTCTGTGCAGGGTAAATACTGGCTGCTTTATTTTTACACTGCAATTTAGATTTCAGTTTGAACACACCCCACACAAGTCTTGACAGATTTGGCCGAAAAAGCACGCAAGTTTGTATCTGGAACAAGCCATTTTGCAATGCAAGGGGAGGAAATACATTTATATTGTTTCTGTGCAGGGTAAATACTAACTGCTTTTGCATGTGGCCCACAAATGTTAGACTGTTTTAGTTTTGCACAGTTTGGACACACTTCACCCAAATCTAACTCTCTCTGCACATGTTACATCTGCCCCACCTGCAGTGCACATGTTTTTGCCCAGTTGCTTGCTTTTTTTTATTTTCAATTTTTTTTTATTTGCTTCCACATCTAATTAACCCCCATTGTGATAGTACAGTGAGGTGGTTAGAGGTAGTTGGGGTTAGGAGAGGTGATTAGAGGTATTTTCATCCATTTGATGATCGTGGTGTAGAATATGAAGTTTGATGCTTATTTCCTATTTATAGGTGATTACTAATTCACACATCATGGACCATACATATACCATATATATAAATATCACCCTCTTACTCACTTTAATGTTCTGTTCCATGGATCAGAGATGCAGACTTCCACCTATGTCGGTGCTGGAGGGGATATCACAACCCGGCGACATCATGATCGGAGTCTTGATAAGTGTTCATATCGACAGAAATTACCAAAAACTTACATTCAATGTTAAACCGTCCAAGACTTTGTGCACAGTGTAAGTAAGTCCTGTATAACTCCTGTTCTAATGTTTTCTGACAATGCTTCTGTTCTGTTGGGTATTACTGCGCAGTTCCAAAAAATAAAGTGTCATCTATCAGAGTATCAGTAGGTATTTTACCTGTCTTCAGTTTACATACTGGTTACTAAGATCTGGGAATACACCTGCATCCATATAATAAGCCCAGCATATAGATAGGAGATAAATATTACCAAAGATACACTGTACTTACCAGATAGAGGTAAGTGTCCGTTGTAATAAATTAGTGTTGTACAGATTCCAATATCCTTAGTTACAGTATAAACCTTTCCATCAGTTTAGAGCAGAGCTGGCCAAACCAGTCCTCGAGATCTACCAACAGTTCACATTTTCCAGACCACCTAGGTGGTGCACAGGTGTAGTCATTACTAATTAAGATGTGCTGCATTCATTCCTAACTGACAATTCTACAGATCTCCAGGAGGCCTGGAAAACATGAACTGTTGGTAGATCTCGAGGACCGGTTTGGCCAGCCCTGGTTTAGAGTATAGCACATAAAACATAATAATATCGCATAATGGGGGTGATTCCAAGTTGTTCGCTCGCTAGCTGCTTTTAGCAGCATTGCGCACGCTAAGCCGCCGCCCACTGGGAGTGTATCTTAGCATAGCAGAATTGCGAACGAAAGATTAGCAGAATTGCGAATAGAAATTTCTTAGCAGTTTCTGAGTAGCTCGAGACTTACTCCTACACGTTTGACGTCACACACACGCCCAGCGTTCGCCCAGACACTCCCCCGTTTCTTCAGACACTCACGCGTTTTTCCCTGACACAGCTACGTTTTTCCGCACACTCCCATAAAACGGGCAGTTTCCGCCCAGAAACACCCATTTCCTGTCAATCACACTACGATCACCAGAACGATGAAAAAAACTTTGTTACGCCGTGAGTAAAATACCAAACTTTTGTGCTGATTTACTTGGCGCAGGTGCGCTGCGTACATTGCGCATGCGCAGTTTGTGACTAATCGCTCCGTAGCGGAAAAAAATAACGAGCGAACAACTCGGAATCACCCCCAATATCACTATCACTGTCTATGAGATCTTATTATCACTAGCAATAAGCTTTAGATGGTCCAAACTCATAACTGATTAGAAGACCAGATAAAATGACCTCACAACAAAACATACAGTAATAGTACTGTAGTCACAAAATGTGCAATATATATAGTCACATGGTGGGAAGAATCACGTCCAGCAGTATGGTAAAACTGTGGATTGTTTTTTCACATTAGCTTATCAGTATCAAGTCTGGTATTACCGCAGGTCACAAACACCATACAAGGGGCGGGATGTACTAAAGCAAAAATGCGGTAAAACCCCTGAAAACGGGGGTTTTACCGCATTTTCATATTTACTAAGACCCTACCGCAGCGTTTTCGGCGTCCAGGGTTTCGCCATCTCTGGATGGCGAAACCCTATAGAAGCCTATGGGCTTCTTTTCGCCGACCGCCGCAACCCGCCGACACTGTCGACCCCCGCCGCAGACGCCGACCCCCCTTCCCCCTTGCTTACCTTCCTCCAGGCTGCCCTGGACCCGGAAGGTAGTGTCCTCCTCCCCCTAGCAACGCAGCCGGACGTCCTTCCGGCTGCAGGGGGGAGGAGGAGGTGCCGGGGGCAGCCTGCTGCTGCTTCCCGGCATCTAGCCAGTGTGGGGAACCCGGGGAGGTGACGGAGACCCCCCGCAGACCACCTAACAGGTATCGCGGGGGGCCTCCGTCACCGCATCGCGATGTTGATCGCATATGTTAGTACATAAGCGATCAACATCGCTGCGGTAACCGGCGAGGGGCGGCGATGTATGTTAATACATCCCGCCCAAGATGAAGCAGACACAGTACCAGGTTTGCTACTCTCGCTCACAGACAGCGTGCGTAAGATTGGGGACCATCCTGGCACCGTAACGCTAGTTACCACCCCCAGCCTATCGCCTGGCCAGCTTACCCAGCATCAGGAGCCCTGTACTCTGATTGTAGCAAAGTTTTATCCCACTCACAGGTGGGCTGATTGCTTGGTTGTGAACCTCAGCACCCTGCAAAACCCGGACTGGCCCTGACAACTAGCCCACACCCAGGTAGTCAGGTGATGAGTATTGTCTCTGACTTGTGGCACTATGGCCTCCTTGTAAGCTTCAACCCCATTGGTGAAGCTGGCAATTTTTCAAGTGAACTCACTTGATCGCCCATCCCAATTTGAACCTGTATTTGTGAACCCCTTCTCCTTCTCCTTACTTCCCCCTCCCCTAGCTGATAATTAAGGTTAAGACAGAAAGGAAAATATTTTATAATCTGTTATTTATCCTAAAGGTTCAGCTTGGACTTCTACCATCTGACTCAGACCATGATACACACCATTGAAGAGATCAACAGGGATCCCAATATTCTCCCAAATGTTACATTAGGCTTCCAGATGTATGACACCTGTAATATACCACATAATGAATTACAAGGAGCGTTACAATTTCTGACTGAGTTCACCACACTTACATCCAACAGCCAGTGTAGTTCTCGGCCATCTTTCCCTGCCGTTGTTGGATCCATGATTTCTTCAAATTCAGTCATCTTGGCTCATGTTCTGGGGACATTCAGATACCCACAGGTAAGACGTTTTGAAGAACCTGTTTTTTAATAACCACAAACTTACTATTATTACCAGTTATTACCAGTTATTTTATATAGCGCATACATATTGTAACTGAATCACTATATAAACATGTTAACAAGATTGTCAGAATGTGGGATAGGATCACTGCGGCACGTACTAAGATGCACCACAGTTGCACGAATGGTTGCAACATTGAAGATTGCACCCAAACTACGGCAGCTGCTATTTCATCAGCTGCACATGGCAGCCTGTGTCGCCGCAACTGCATTTTTGGACGCAGTAGCTCACCGCGACTCACCCGCGCCTGGCTAGCTGCCCCCAGTTACTTCCCAGGAATGCCAGAAGAATGTCAGTCTCTCTGCATGCAATTTCAATCTGTGTCTCGGATCTATTGCCATCGGAACGCATGTGCAGTGCAACTCTGATGCATGTGTAGACTGCAAACATCGGCTGCTTGCGTGCTCCATCTGCACTACCTGCACTTTTGAATCAGGCCCTCTGTATTGTAACACATTTCCGGGCTTCCTGATGGTGGCAATTTTGATTGGTAGTCAGTGATATTATGGACAGGTGGTAAGGTGAAGCATTCTCTCTTAGCATTAGGGCATATAAACAGTAGGCTACTCCATGTTAATAATATTATTACAGTGTGACTCCAACTATAACTGCCTGTCTGTCTCTTTCCTCTGTGTCTCTTTCCACCATCCTCTCACATCCTCTGTCTGCCTGTCTGTCTCTTTCCTCTGTGTCTCTTTCCACCATCCTCTCACATCCTCTGTCTGCTGGTCTGTCTCTTTCCTCTGTGTGTCTCTTTCCACTGTCCTCTCACATCCTGTGTCTGTCTGCCTCTCTGTCTTTTTCCTCTGTGTCTCTCTTCCCACCATCCTCTCACATCCTCTGTCTTCCTGTCTGTCTTTTTCCTCTGTGTCTCTTTCCACCATCCTCTCACCTTCTGTCTGCCTGTCAGACTCTTTCCTCTGTGTCTCTCTTCCCACTATCCTCTCACATCCTCTTCCTGCTTGTCTGTCTCTTTCCTCTGTGTGTCTCTTTCCACCATGCTCTCATATCCTCTGTTTTCCTGTCTGTCTCTTTCCTCTGTGTCTCTCTTCCCACCATCCTCTCACATCCTGTGTCTGTCTGCCTGTCTCTTTCCTCTGTGTCTCTCTTCCCACTATCCTATCACATCCTCTGCCTGCCTGTCTGTTTCTTTCTTCTGTGTCTCTCTTCCCACCATCCTCTCACATCCTTTGTCTGTTTGCCTGTCTCTTTCCTCTGTGTCTCTCTTCCCACTATCCTATAACATCCTCTGCCTGCCTGTCTGTCTCTTTCTTCTGTGTCTCTCTTCCCACCATCCTCTCACATCCTTTGTCTGTCTGCCTGTCTCTTTCCTCTGTGTCTCTCTTCCCACTATCCTATCACATCCTCTGCCTGCCTGTCTGTCTCTTTCATCTGTGTCTCTCTTCCCACCATCCTCTCACATCCTTTGTCTGTCTGCCTCTCTGTCTCTTTCCTCTGTGTGTCTCTTTCCACCATCCTCTCACATCCTCTGTCTGCCTCTCTGTCTCTTTCCTCTGTGTCTCTCTTCCCACCATCCTCTCACATCCTCTGTCTTCCTGTCTGTCTCTTTCCTCTGTGTCTCTCTTCCCACCATCCTCTCACATCTTCTGTCCGCTGGTCTGTCTCTTTGCTCTGTGTCTCTCTTCCCACTATCCTCTCACATTCTGTGTCTGTCTGCCTGTCTGTCTCTTTCCACCATCCTCTCACATCCTCTGTCTGCCTCTCTGTCTCTTTCCTCTGTGTGTCTCTTTCCACCATTCTCTCACATCCTCTGCCTGCCTGTCTGTCTCTTTCCTCTGTGTCTCTCTTCCCACCATCCTCTCACATCCTCTGTCTGCCTGTCTGTCTGTCTCTTTCCTCTGTGTCTCTCTTCCCACCATCCTCTCACATCCTCTGTCTGCCTCTCTGTCTCTTTCCTCTGTGTGTCTCTTTCCACCATCCTCTCACATCCTCTGTCTTCCTGTCTGTCTCTTTCCTCTGTGTGTCTCTTTCCACCATCCTCTCACATCCTCTGCCTGCCTGTCTGTCTCTTTCCTCTGTGTCTCTCTTCCCACTATCCTCTCACATCCTCTGCCTGTCTGTCTGTCTGTCTCTTTCCTTCGTGTCTCTCTTCCCACCATCCTCTCACATCCTGTGTCTGTCTGCCTGTCTGTCTCTTTCCACCATCCTCTCACATCCTCTGTCTGCCTCTCTGTCTCTTTCCTCTGTGTGTCTCTTTCCACCATCCTCTCACATCCTCTGCCTGCCTGTCTGTCTCTTTCCTCTGTGTCTCTCTTCCCACCATCTTCTCACATGCTCTGCCTGCCTGTCTGTCTGTCTCTTTCCTCTGTGTCTCTCTTCCCACCATCCTCTCACATCCTCTGTCTGCCTCTCTGTCTCTTTCCTCTGTGTGTCTCTTTCCACCATCCTCTCACATCCTCTGTCTTCCTGTCTGTCTCTTTCCTCTGTGTGTCTCTCTTCCCACCATCCTCTCACATCCTGTGTCTGTCTGCCTCTCTGTCTCTTTCCTCTGTGTGTCTCTCTTCCCACCATCCTCTCACATCCTCTGTGTGCCTCTCTGTCTCTTTCCTCTGTGTCTCTCTTCCCACCATCCTCTCACATCCTGTGTCTGTCTGCCTCTCTGTCTCTTTCCTCTGTGTGTCTCTTTCCACCATCCTCTCACATCCTCTGTCTGCCTCTCTGTCTCTTTCCTCTGTGTGTCTCTTTCCACCATCCTCTCACATCCTCTGTCTTCCTGTCTGTCTCTTTCCTCTGTGTGTCTCTCGTCCCACCATCCTCTCACATCCTGTGTCTGTCTGCCTCTCTGTCTCTTTCCTCTGTGTGTCTCTTTCCACTGTCCTCTCACGTCCTGTGTCTGTCTGCCTCTCTGTCTTTTTCCTCTGTGTCTCTCTACCCACCATCCTCTCACATCCTCTGTCTTCCTGTCTGTCTCTTTCCTCTGTGTGTCTCTTCCCACTATCCTCTCACCTCCTGTCTGACTGTCTGTCTCTTTCCTCTGTGTCTCTCTTCCCACTATCCTCTCACATCCTCTGCCTGCCTGTCTGTCTCTTTACTATGTGTGTCTCTTCCCACCATCCTCTCACATCCTCTGTCTGACTGTCTGTCTCTTTACTCTGTGTCTCTCTTCCCAATATCTTCTCACATCCTGTCAGCCTGTCTGTCTCTTTCCTCTGTGTCTCTCTTCCCACCATCCTCTCACATCCTCTGTCTGACTGTCTGTCTCTTTCCTCTGTGTGTCTCTTTTTCTGCCATCCTCTGTCATCTTCTGTCTGACTGTCTGTCTCTTTCCTCTGTGTGTCTCTTTTCTGCCGTCCTCTGTCATCTTCTGTCTGTCTTTCATAAGTGAGTCAAACCTATCGCCTTATCTACCCAACAGTTCATACTGTGTGGATTTCCAAGGACAGACATAATAATTACTAGTAAACATTCTGAATTAGTTAAAATATTTAAAAAGGATATTCCACCTTCAAGTGATTATACACGGCTTTATCTCTCCACATTTTCTCTGTATGAGCGGTATGTACTAAGCGGAAAATGCAGTAAACCCCCATTTATTGCATTTTCCTAATGTACAAAGCCCCGGCCCCAAGGACAGCGCCGCGGAGGGGATCGACAACTTTTAGCTGGTGATGCCCTATAGAAACCTATGGGCTTCTCTCTGTGGCACTGGTTAGCATCGTGACGATCGCCGGCGAAGGGCAACGGTGTCTATTAGTACATCCTGCCTATGTTTCAATCATGTCCCTGTCACTCCTGTCTCCTGATCCCTGTGTCCTGTCCTGTCCCCTCTATTCTGACCCTGATCCTGTCCCCACTTTCATGTTGCTGTCCCCTCTGTCCTGTCTGTCACCCGTCTCTCCTCTGCCCACCCTGTCCTGGTCCAATGACCTCTGACCTGTCCCTATCCCCACTGTCGTTGCCCCTGTCCTCTCTGTCACAACACTATCGCTCCTTTTCTCCTGTCACCTCTGTTCTTTCCTTATCCTTATTATCCTTGCCCTGTCACCTCTGTCCTGTTTCTGTCACTCCTTTCTCCTGTCCCCTCCGTTCTGTCTTGCCCTTGCTCCATCTAACCTGGTCCTGACATCTCTGTTCTAGCACTGTCCTTTTAATCTCTATGATGGCCCTGTCACTTCTGTACTGTCCCTTTCACCTCTATCCTGCTTTTTATTCTGCCATCACTGTCCTGTCACCTCTATCCTGTCCTGTCACCTCTGTCCTGGTACTTTTCCCACTGTCATGTCCTTGCCACCCCTTTCTCCTGACCCCTCTACTCTGTCTGGTCACTCTTCCCTCTGTCCTACCCATCTCCTTGTCACCCTCTCCATGTCACCCAATGTCACCTTGTACACCACTGTCTCCATAACCCAGTATCTCCCAGTCATCCTCTGCCTCCCAGTCACCCACTATCTCCCTGTTACCGTCCCCCTGTTATCCCTGCCTCCCCAGTCATCCACAATCTACCTGTTACCCTCCCCCTGTCATCCCTGCCTCCCCAGTCATCCACTATCTCCCTATCATCCTCTGCCATCCCAGTCCCCCACTATCTCCATTACCCTCACCCTGTCATCCCTGCCTCCCTAGTCACCCACTATCTCCCTCTTACCCTCCCCCTGTCATCCCTGCCTCCCCAGTCACTCACTATCTCCCTGTTACCCTCCCCCTGTCATCCCTGCCTCCCCAGTCACCCACTATCTCCCTGTCACCCACCAGACATAATCTTGCCTAGGGCTTCAAATTGGCTAGGGCCGGCTCTGCTTATACGCTTAGATAAGTGACACTTTGGGACCAGGTTATACTTAGGATACTCCATCTTAAAGTGAATTATTTATTATTCACAGATTGGTACAAGATCTACAGATGTGTCAGACTATACCTATCTTCATATCTTCAAAGCTTGGCAAATAGTCCTGTTAATAGAATGTGTTAAGCCTTGCCATGTGTCTTTTAGACTAAAACATGTACTAAATAAATGTTTTAACTACATTTTCATCTTGATCTCGCTGCTAATGCAATAAAGGCACAAGGTACTGTAGGTGCAGCCTGTATACCCCTAGCGGGTTTTCACACTATGGCAGAGCGAAAAATATGCTAATCTGAGTAAATAGACAAGAGACCGGAGGCCCATATGACTGAGCCATGCCAAGTGTCCTGCCATACATCATCGTGCGAATTTACACTGGCATGACTGTGAAAAGTGCAACATGCCTCTTTGAATAACCCATATACCAAAGGATGTTTTTGGGGTGGTATAGAAGATCTACATGCATTAGGTCTACAGGCATTAGGTTGACCCCATATGGTCGACAGGCACTAGGTCAACATGGACAAAGTGTCAAAACACGAAAAGTCAACAGTGGATAAGGTTGACATGGCCAAAAGGTCGACATGACAATTGTTTACACAAAACTGGTCAACACACCTTTTTTTTCATTTTTGTGGTTACTGTGTATAGTTTTGGCATCTGGGACAACCACTTGTTGAAACCTCGGCCCCTTGTGGGCTGGCTTCGCTTGCCACGCTTTGGGTGTGGTGTCTCACTTTGCTCACCACAAGGTCACTAAAGGTTATGATTTGTAAAATGGATAGTCAAGGAAGGAAAAAGTAAAAAATATCCCTCACCAATAGGGCAATAGGACAATAGGACTCCTCACAATTAATTCATTGAATGCATTGTCAGTTGAAGTTTTGTCAGACAGTATTACATCATTCTTGAAGACACAGTTTCTGCGAGCAAAAAGGCTCAAATATAATTTGCCTTGAAGGATTTAAAATATAAAGGTCATGAGGGATTTGAAGCTTCTAGAATGTGGTATAATTTAAAATGATCTATATTAACTGTGAAGTTTAGACCCACTTTGTCGGGCTCTCTAATTTGGACCGAGAGAATTATACATTTTTTTTAATTCTCAAACCCAACATGGGGGTATGGCATCAATTGATCCTTAATAAAGGGCAATTACTTAACTTACCAAGGAAGTGCTCAAGGCAAGATTGTATGACTGATCTGGTGTACAAAAATCTAGAGTTTTGGTTTTAGAAGTTTAATCTTACATACACAATAAACAATTGCTCATTCACTAAAAACTGAATACATAGAAACATAAAATTTGACGGCAGATAAGAACCACTTGGCCCATCTTGTGTGCCACTTTTTTACTAAATTTTTACCTCATACCTGTACTTTATTTGATCCTTATTTCTTTGTAAGGATATCCTTATGTCTATCCCATGCATGTTTAAATAGCTCTGCTGTCTTAGCCTCTACCACATCTAATGGGAGGCTATTCCACTTGTCCACTACCCTTTCTGTGAAGTAATTTTTCCTTAAATTCCCCCTGAACCTCCCCCCTTCAGTCTTAGTGTGTGTCCTCGTGTCCTATTGCTTCTCTTCATTTGTAGAATGTTTCCCTCCTGGACCTTGTTAAAACCCTTGATATATATGAAAGTTTCTATCATGTCCCCCCTTTCCCTTCTCTGCTCCATTCTATACATAATGAGATTTCTTAGTCTTTCTGGGTATGTTTTGTGATGTAGGCCATGCACCATTTTAGTTGCCCTTCTTTGTACAGTCTCTAATGTATTAATATCCTTCTGAAGATATGACCTCCAGAATTTAACACAGTATTCTAGATGAGGCCGTACCAATGACCTAAACAGTGGCATTATTACTTCTTTCTTTCTGCTGCTGATTCCTCTCCCAATGCAGCCAAGCATCTGACTAGCCTTCCTCATTGCCTTGTTACATTGGTTACCTACCTTTAAATACTTCACCATGAGTTTGGTTATGCCATGATAATAGGCTCCAGTCTTAAGCAACTGTTTAACTGATTGATTGATTGATTGATTGATTGATTCATTCATTCATTGAAGCAATTGAGAATATTCTTTGTTGGTTAGAAAATTAATTCCCTAAGATAAAGAGATTTATACTGTGCACAAAACTTGCTATTTTTATAGTCAAGTCAATATATTAAAGTCTACAACAACTAAAAGGTCACTTTTAATATTTGGTGAAATGTATCACATTGGTTAGTGACTAGAGAGCGAGTTCAGAGTGTCATTAGTTGTCACCATTGATGATCGAATTAGGAAAGGGAAAACAAACTGTTGCAGTTATGTATTCTAAAAGAGCTAGCTCATGTGAGAAGCAACCTGGACAAATCCATCATTCTGGACCATCATAAAAAGTCAACTGCCATTTACAGTATGTTGACGCGTACTTTCTGGCTTCTGAACAAATTGCCGGGAAAAGTATTTTGACTGATAGAATCTATGTAGACCTGGAGTATGAGCAGGCCACCACTTACCAGCAGTTACTGTAAAGAATTAACTTTTGGCCCACCTCAATATTACTGGTCCAGGCATGGCAATGTGGTTCTTTGACGTGGTTTGCTAAGAAAAAAATAATCATTCACATTTTTTAGACATAGTAAAAATCTTTAAAAAATGGTTCCATCTGAGGTAAACTCTCTAGGATGAATGATGGAGATCTTGTTAATAGACCACTATGTACAATCTGTGAACCAGAATTTGTAGATGTTGGTCACGCATTTTGATCCCAAGACCCATTATAATGTGCATACCATGAGCAACGGGTTTGCGGCACTTCAACAAATGTCCATAACTCCAGCGATAGTTCCACGTCAGCTGCAGTGACAGAAGTCCAGCTTGAAACCCTCCACTCCCAAGTGTTTTGAATGCATTAAGCCAGGACATGTCTAGACTAAATGCCCTCATTGAGGCCTGACTCTTCAATGAACCAATTGAACGTTTAAGAAACATGAACTCAGTTCTATTAGAACAGCCGTTATGGAATGATGGCAGACAAATCTCTTCATATGACGCTACCTTACTCAGTCCTGATAGCAGTGGTGGGGGACATTGTGGACATGGCAACCTTGTCTCCAGATAAGGGTATAAACTTGTCCACACTGCCCATACTGGTATCAGATCAATGATGAGCTATTAGAACATGTCTTCTAACTAGAGACTGAGGTTAATGGGGTGTCACGGGCTGCTGGGAGAGAAAACACTCCATATCAATTTGTACCATCCACAGATAGAAGGCTTAGTGGAGCGGCTTAATTACACATTAAAACATATGGTTAGGAAAACCAAAGCCCAAGAGAGGAAATACTTGGACACTATTATCTATATTTCATATTTACTGTTTGAAATTAGAGAAGTACATCAGGCCACCACTGGCTTTAGTCTGTTTCTCAGAAGGCAGCCAAGAAGGATCCTTAACATATTAAAAGAGTGGTGGGAGCATCTGGTTCCCAAGATACCAAACGTGGTTCCAGGGTCATGCGGTGAGCTAAATGGCTCAGGAGGCACTGGCTAACCCCAGAGCCAGAATTCCATGCAATATATGAGCCAAAGGGTACATCTGGGCATTATACACAGGTGCAACAGTATAAACTCCTGGAAATTTGGTGGGTTTTGATCAGAGATATACGGAAAAGAGAGACAGGTGAGACACTGCTTCACCTGCCATAGACTTTTTACCCCAGAGTTTGGGCTATAAAAATTATTACAATAATGCAAAGAAGATATTTCAAACAAATTATTAGTATTTTTCATATACTTTATGCAGTCAAAACTGTGGTTTAAATGTAAATATGACAGGAAAGGCTCTGCCTCACCTGCCTCACCCCACCGCACGTCACTGCGTGGTTCAGTTCAAGAGTCATTTGTAAGAAAGGCTGGTACAGATTGACCTCATAGTCCAACAACATTTTAAAGAGGCAGAGGAACCTTAGAGGACAAACTATAATATGAAAACAATATGCCAGATTTTTAATCCTGGCGACAAGGGGCGATAATCAATTCCCCCTCCAGTACCCGTTCATGCCTGCCAGCAGCTATTCGATTGTTTCTGCCGATGGGTGCGATAACATAATTTCAGCTCGCTTCTCCCGAGGGGTGGAGAGCAGAAATGCACAAAAAGTGACACATTTGGGTGACCAAATAGGACTTCATGTGGATTAGTTTAGTCGGGTTTAGCCGCGTAAAGTGGCTAAACCCCGACTGCTATAGGCGTGATATGTGCAGTGAAATAGATCAAATGAATATTGTCCCGCGATCTCCCATCACTATAGATGGGAGATTAGGCGCAATATAAGAATTGAATATAGCTCATTACATTAGTTTTGGTTACAACTCAGGAAACGAAGGGCCTAATTCAGACCTGATCGTTCCTCTGCAATTTTGCAGAGTGCTGCGATCAAATAGCCTCCGGCCATAGAGAGTAAAAACCTGGCACGTGCAAGTGTGTGAATGCATGCGTACACCATGCAAAAACTTCGCTAGACAGTGGACATCTGCAAATCCATTTGCATCACACTCACCATCGAATTATTTTTCCATTCTGTTCAACCTGTGCATAGCCCAGGACTTACTCATACAGTGCGATAGAATCAAGCTGATCGGGGCCGGAGCTGACATCACACACCCTCCCAGAAAATGCTTAGGAACGCCGCATTTTCCCTGACACTCCCAGAAACTGGCCAGTTACCACCCCCAAACTTCCACTTCCTGTCAATCAACTTGTGTACACCTAGCAATCAAAATGTTGGCACATATTTTTTGCAGTTTGGCCTTGCGCCTGCACATTGTTTACCATATCACGTGTAGTCATTCAATAATCAGAAAAAGAACAAGCGGCTGCGCTGAATATCAGGAACGGAACACAATGTACAGAGAGCCAACGTAAAAAATAACAATGTTTATTTGTAAAACATATAAAAAGATTAATTATCATATGACCGGTGAATAATATATATATATAAGAACATTAACTAGACGTGAACTGGTGGTCTGTTGTAATAGCTCAGCTTTTTGGGGTGAGAAGTTCCGTGTTCAACTAGTTAAAACATTGATAAGCACCAGGTGTACTAGTGGAATCCTAATAAATTCAAAGTCCCTCAGTTGAATTTGAGATTCAATACCTTTCCAGATGGGCTGGTGAAAGCCGAGCGTCCTCGGCTTCAATGTCCTGCAATGCCCATATACGCTGTGCAGCGGAAAGGAGGAGACCGTCTCTCTCACAACCCGGTCGTGGCGGCGTGCGTTCTGAAGCCGCTGATGTCGGATGCTGTAGACGGAGGGTGCAGCGGGGACCAAGGAGCACCTGGAGGATTTCACCTGAGCTGAGTACGGATAGGGGCGGGTCCTGACGCGTTTCGTCACGTTCACGTGACTTTCTCGAAGGTAGATACCTGCCTCCTAGATCATCCGGTATTTAAAGGCTGAATTGATTGGTGTGGACAGGTGAATGTCATCAGCAATGTTAAAAACAATAAAAATGCAAGAAACAAAGGCTCTCATGTACTAACACATAGCATTATATATAGTTGGCAGAAATGACTAGAAAAAAATACATTTATAATTAACCTATTGGTATCAGAGACAGGCGTGGATTTCATATGGTTATACTTTATATTGTAGTAAATAGTAAGCCATTAAAGATAATGGTTTCAGTTCAGGTGTTATGACAGGTGTATTGATTCACAACACATTTAGTCACCTACTAGCATCACCTGTAATGAGTAGCAGACATTTATTACAAGGTTCACTGGACAAATATTATTAACTGTATATCTACTAGTGGTGTCGTTTTTAGGTTAAGAGATGTTTAATCAAAGAAAAAAATATATCTATTTGTATATACCACCTCTACATAAAAAATCGGACCAAGAGTAAAAACTTTTATAAATTAGTATAGACATGATTCGAACTCTGGGATTCAAAACTAATGCTAATCTGTCCTCTAACCTAATGTGCCACTGGATCTGAGGTTTGTATAGAAGACAGACTAAGAGATAAACACAATAATTTACTTGTTTCAATATATTATAACAAAGATAAGGGTAGTCTAACAGATGAATATCTTATATAGAAGGACATATTCCAAATTCTGTGAATGGATCTAATTAATGATTAAAAGATCCTTTATATGCAACATCGTTATCAATATAATAAATATATCTTCTTTGTTGTGCTGTATTTATAATGAATAAATGATAGAACTAAAAAATAAAAGGTAAATAAAAACAAAAAAATGGACAGTCCTACACATAAGAATGATAATATATTGCAGATAGGCTTCCTTCATAAAACTCTGGATATTTCAAGGTATCATAACTAGACAGATGATACCAAAGCGTATATTCATGATACAGATGTTTTATTTCATATAAATATGCACTATAGATGTTAGGTTAACAGAGAAGCATAAAGGTTAAGAATAAAAAAGGTTAAGAATAAAAAAGGTTAAGAATAAAAAAATCCCTAGAGGTCTGAGGATATTCAAAACGTTATCCTTTGTGGATGATCCCCTATTGAAAACCAAATGGGACTCCCTATTAGATAACTGTTCCTATTCATTAATGGAACTTCTGATTAACTATCGTAGAGAGAAGACCCTCATACTATCGCAGGAAATTGAGGAAACAAGGAAACGTTTAAGTTCATATTCCGATCATCCTCAATTTCAACATAATGACTCCAAATTAAACCATAAAATTGAGTTATATGAGAAGGAGGTGATAGACGGGAAAAATAGGAAATTCACTAGAGACACTGAGGACTACAATCAGGATAAAGTCCGGAGTTTTAATAAGAGAACTCATTCTTTCATTAGGGGGAGATCCAGGAGCTTTTCAAACCAAAGATTGAAAAGAGACAGGAGTTATCACAATAATTTTAAAAATAATGCCAAGAAAGGGCCAAACCCAACTCAGCAGTATCAGACAGATAGATACTCATATTCTTCAAATACCGATAGACAGGATCCTGGACAGGTCCCTTCCAGTAATACGTCCGGGACAGACCCCTCAGTGAGACCAAAGAATACCACACATATCAATCCCCCTTGTGAAACCAGTCTCCCTAACTCTAGTAATTTTTTAGAGAGGGATCAGAGGATTCTAAAACAAAAACTCCCATATCATATGCACAATCATTACGACATATTAAGAATAGATTCCCCAAAAAGACCAAGGGAAGAAGGCAGAGAGGATGCAGAGGAGGTAGGAGGCTACAAAGAAAAAAAGCGAGACATGAGACTATAAATCAGACCAATATCTATAATCTGTCTTCCACCCATATTTCTCCAGCAGAGTCCACACTTTTGGCCAAGGGCCTTAAATTTGCCCCTTCCAAACTACCTACATTTTTCAATTTATTCGTGGAACTCAATACCTATAGCACTTTAGCACGCAAAAGGTACTTTGCAACTAAGAATTTGACCAAACGTAAACTTGATGGTACACCGATTCTGCTAGATGATCAAGATAGAGTAGGCATAGATATGCTGGAATCCTTACTTCTTGAAAACAATACTGTAGATTCTGGGGTACAGATCTATAATCAAAGTCGTACCAATGAACGTAACCTCAAATTTAGAAATAAATCGCAATTCTATCCATTACATCATAGGAGCCCAGCCATTGATATATTCTACAAGAAAACATTGGATGACTTCAATAGTCTATGTAAGAAAGAATCAAAAAGATTCAAATATAGACACAATCTAACAGTTCAGGAAAGATTGGCTTTACAAAAACTTGCCAATGACCCCTCCCTTGTCATTAAGTCGGCAGACAAGGGAGGAGGCATTGTCATTCAAAACACTGAGGATTATTTGACAGAGGCTTTCAGACAACTTAATGACAGGAATACATATGTTAAATTATCTTCCAATCCTGCACATGATTTTCACAGATCACTTACTATTATAGTCAAAGATGCCTTAGATAAAGGCATCGTATCCAAGGAAGAATTTAGATATCTGATTCCCACACACCCTGTCACCCCTACTTATTATCATTTACCCAAAATTCACAAATCCCTCACTGCACCCCCTGGTCGGCCAATTATCTCTGGAGTTGGGTCCCTCACTTCTAATTTATCACATTTTGTTGATTATTTTTTACAGCCACTTGCCTCTTCTTTACGTTCTCACATCAAGGACACTACATGTTTTCTAAATGATATCTCAAACATTAATTGGAAAAGTTCCTATTTTTTTATGACCTGCGATGTGCAGGCACCATACTCTAATATTCCGCATAAGAGAGGTCTCTCTACGATAGCAGAATCTCTCTCCAAAACAAGTATGATTGATTCAGAGTTACAAAAATTCATACTGGATTCAATCAATTTTATACTATCTCACAATTTTTTTGTATTTAATAAGGAATATTATTTACAGATACTTGGGACGGCCATGGGGACGAGGTTTGCGCCGAGCTTCGCCAACCTATACATGGGTGCCTTTGAGGAGGAGCATGTGTGGGGGCGGAGCTACGGCGCGGACCTCGTCTACTATGGCCGTTACATAGATGACATGTTCTTTATCTTTGATGGTGATATATCCTCATCTTCTGATATCATCACTTCCTTGAATAACAATAGTTATAATTTAATTTTCACTGGTACTGCGCACCAATCATCCATCACTTTTTTAGATATCTCACTTGATATAATTGAGGGCAATATATCCACAAAAACGTTTCGCAAACAGGTTGACACTTTAAATTTTATCCACTACAGTAGTTCACACCACAAATCATGGCTGAACAATGTCCCTTATGGACAATTTAGACGCATAAAGCGTAATTGCAGCAATAGAGTGGATTTTCAATTACAAGCGGATGAATTATCTAAATCCTTCTGCAATCGTGGCTATCCAGCAAGACTGATTGAAACAGCACGGGAGAGAACGGATGCTTTAGATAGAAGGGATCTTCTGAAAACAAAAACTCACACATGTAAATTTGCACAAGACCAGCCACATTTCATGTCACAGTTTAACTGTGCTTCTTCTAAGATTAGAAACATTATCTACAATAATTACTCTATTCTTCTCACAGATCAGATCCTTCGATCTGAACTCAAAGATACCCCTTCAGTGATCTTTAGAAAATCCAATAATTTACAGCAAAAACTAGCTCCAAGCCTCTTTGTTGACAGAAGACTCACTAATGAGAGTTCAACATCAGCTGGCAACACACAGTGGCTCCCGAAAATAGTAGGGTGTTTCAAATGTGGTGCTAAACAATGTATCACATGTTCATATATTCAGAATAATACAAAAAGTTTTGGTGCCTCAGACTCATCTGAATTTGAGATACGTTCTCATATCAACTGCAATAGTTCCTTTGTTATTTATATATTGGTTTGCAAATGCAACCTAATGTATGTAGGTAGAACAACTCGTAAACTCAGGACGAGGTTCCTTGAGCATAGACGTAACATCCAAAAGGGCCTAATTTTTCATAGTGTCTCCAGACACTTTTAGAAAAGCATCATAAAGATCCGGATGACATCCAACTAGTGGGTATAGAGATCATCAAACCCACAATACGGGGGGGGAGATAGATATAGAAAACTATGTCTTAGGGAAAATTATTGGATACATAGACTAAGAACACTTACACCGGAAGGGCTCAATGAAAGTATAGAATTTGATCTTTCATGAAAATCTATCTTTATTTCGACTCTCCTGATATCACATTTGAGTGATATCTGTGAAGATTGTCCAATGTTTTCAAGTATAGAAACTAACCCCCCCCTCCCCTCCCCCCCCCCTGACCTTTATGCTTCTCTGTTAACCTAACATCTATAGTGCATATTTATATGAAATAAAACATCTGTATCATGAATATACGCTTTGGTATCATCTGTCTAGTTATGATACCTTGAAATATCCAGAGTTTTATGAAGGAAGCCTATCTGCAATATATTATCATTCTTATGTGTAGGACTGTCCATTTTTTTGTTTTTATTTACCTTTTATTTTTTAGTTCTATCATTTATTCATTATAAATACAGCACAACAAAGAAGATATATTTATTATATTGATAACGATGTTGCATATAAAGGATCTTTTAATCATTAATTAGATCCATTCATAGAATTTGGAATATGTCCTTCTATATAAGATATTCATCTGTTAGACTACCCTTATCTTTGTTATAATATATTGAAACAAGTAAATTATTGTGTTTATCTCTTAGTCTGTCTTCTATACAAACCTCAGACTCAGTGGCACATTAGGTTAGAGGACAGATTAGCATTAGTTTTGAATCCCAGAGTTCGAATCATGTCTATACTAATATATAAAAGTTTTCCCTCTCGGTCCGATTTTTTATGTAGAGGTGGTATATACAAATAGATATATTTTTTTCTTTGATTAAACATCTCTTAACCTAAAAACGACACCACTAGTAGATATACAGTTAATAATATTTGTCCAGTGAACCTTGTAATAAATGTCTGCTACTCATTACAGGTGATGCTAGTAGGTGACTAAATGTGTTGTGAATCAATACACCTGTCATAACACCTGAACTGAAACCATTATCTTTAATGGCTTACTATTTACTACAATATAAAGTATAACCATATGAAATCCACGCCTGTCTCTGATACCAATAGGTTAATTATAAATGTATTTTTTTCTAGTCATTTCTGCCAACTATATATAATGCTATGTGTTAGTACATGAGAGCCTTCGTTTCTTGCATTTTTATTGTTTTTAACATTGCTGATGACATTCACCTGTCCACACCAATCAATTCAGCCTTTAAATACCGGATGACCTAGGAGGCAGGTATCTACCTTTGAGAAAGTCACGTGAACGTGATGAAACGCGTCAGGACCCGCCCCTATCCGTACTCAGCTCAGGTGAAATCCTCCAGGTGCTCCTTGGTCCCCGCTGCACCCTCCGTCTACAGCATCCGACATCAGCGGCTTCAGCACGCACGCCGCCACGACCGGGTTGTGAGAGAGACGGTCTCCTCTTTTCCGCTGCACAGCGTATATGGGCATTGCAGGACATTGAAGCCGAGGACGCTCGGCTTTCACCAGCCCATCTGGAAAGGTATTGAATCTCAAATTCAACTGAGGGACTTTGAATTTATTAGGATTCCACTAGTACACCTGGTGCTTATCAATGTTTTAACTAGTTGAACACGGAACTTCTCACCCCAAAAAGCTGAGCTATTACAACAGACCACCAGTTCACGTCTAGTGAATGTTCTTATATATATATATTATTCACCGGTCATATGATAATTAATCTTTTTATATGTTTTACAAATAAACATTGTTATTTTTTACGTTGGCTCTCTGTACATTGTGTTCCGTTCCTGATATTCAGCGCAGCCGCTTGTTCTTTTTCTATGCCATCACCACAATACTACACATAGTATTCCGGCAAGCGCAGACTATCAGGAACATAAAATTGTGATCATTTGATCCCACGAAACACGTATTGGTTTTCATTGTCATTTGATGATTAGGCGCTTGTTTGTTGCAGTTTTTTGTTCTGGTCATTCAATAATCACCCATCATGCGAAATCGCACAACAATGATCAGGTCTGAATTAGGCCCTAAGCTTTTTGTTCATTGGCAAGGTTCCCATGAGGTCTTGGAAGCAAGTTAATGTGTGATCTACAAATTTAAACAATTCAGAAGCATAAAGTGGCGCAAATATAGCGAGTCAACCTCCTAAAACCCTCCGCAGTTCCCATAAAGTCAGTTCTGACTACTGCTCGGAAGCTACAAGCAAAATAAATGGTACAGTGTGTGTTCTCTGACATTCTGAGCAGCAATTTAATTAACATGACATCTTCAGTCCACTGGTGAAGTAGAGGCCATACTACATTGAAATGGTAAGATGAGCTGCAATCAAAGAAGAGATGGTGAAAATGGTCCAAAAGTGAGTGGAACAGTTCCATTGTTCTTGTTTCAAAACTTCATGGTACAATCAGCTTCTGCAATGACTTTAGCAAGATGAATAGCATCTCAATTTGATGTTTAACCTATACCGAAGGTAGACAACTTGGTAAAAAATGTAGAATGGAGGAATTAAATAGCTACTCACCTTGACCTCAAAAATGATTACTGAAATATTCCCATCACTCCCTAATCTCAGCCAAAAACAGCATTTTAAGCTCCTGAAGGTATTTTTCACTACAAAATATTATATTTTGGGTTGCATAGAGCTCCTGACACATTCCAATGGACTTTGAATCGAATCTTGAGACCAGTGGTCCTATATCACTGTGTATCTGCTGGCATCATCGTCTATTCTCCAGACTGGGAATCTTATTTGCAAATGAATGAGGTAGTTCTGTCCTCTCTGAGATCTGATGGACTACTCAAAGAAGTGTGCCATAGCTATGAGGGAAACCAATCACTTGTAGTACATAGTAGTGCACAGTCAAATACAGACACAGCTGGACAAAGTAGTGGCCAAGACCCACTGTCACACAGTTACAAATCTTCTTTAGTCTAGTAGGGTATTACAGGTGATTCATAGAATAATATACGCAGCTTCTTCTCTTACGGAATTGTTAAAGACTGGTCCAGATCGGTTGGCTTGGATGGACAAATTGCCTGTATATGCCTTTGTTCAGTCCTCAGCTGAACCATAGTCCTCCAAGCCCCAGGCTTCAGCTAGAGGCAGGCATGAGGGTGGACCTGGTTGAGTCTCTAGCAGGCAAGCAACTAGAGCACCTGGTATAATCAGCCATACAATATGTAAGGAACAATAAAGTTGTTAGGAAAATAGGTAGAGCTGGGGTGAAGCTCAGGGCTATATAAGATTCCTATATATTGTGGGTAGGACGACCGATGCAACCATTTAGCCAGTGACTAGGTGAACGTTTCATAACAGCATTAGGGTCACAAGAAGGTTTTCTTGCTTGGAATGTTTTCATAAGCTCTACAAAAGTTTGTCTACTGCTTATATCATTATATATATATATATATATATATATACACATATATATATATATATATATATATATATATATAAAATTGTTTTTTTTAGTAAATGTTCTAGTAATAGCATTAATTTCATATTATGACTTGCTATCTTTGATTTTAGGTCAGCCCATACTCAACTGTTTCTCTGCTGAGTAACCGGGAAATGTTTCCGTCTTTCTTCAGGACCGTTTTAAGTGATAAACTCCAGTCTATGGGAATGGCTCGGCTTGTTTTGAGCTTCGGTTGGACCTGGGTCGGTCTTGTGGCAACTGACAATGATTATGGTCTTCTGGGAATTCAGCCAATAAAACAAGAGATAATTAAGGCTGGGGCATGTGTAGCTTTTACTGAACATATACGTCTAGGACAGCCAGATCGTAATGCTCCACATATAGTGAGGGTTATTAAGGAGTCATTGGCTAAGGTAATTGTTGTATTCTCTGTTGATTTTGAATTTGTTCCTGTTGCAAATGAAATGTTGAAACAGAACATCACAGGAAGGATATTTATAGGTAATGCCGGTTGGATCAGGACTATCTTACTATTAACAAGAAATTATTTCAACATTTTTTCTGGCACTCTTGGCTTAACCCCTATTGATTATGTGGTTCCAGGATTAAATCAGTATCTCAATAAGTTACATCCTTCTCAGTCTATGGGGGAGACCTGGGTTAACTTACATTGGGAGAAAGTTTTCAGCTGCAAATTTCTTTATGGGAAAAACTTTACTGATTCTTTGGAGACCCCAGTCAAAGAATGTACAGGTGAAGAGAAGTTAGATGATGTCCGGAACAGTTCCACCTACATCACCAGCTTTAAATATGCTCATTTTACTTATTCATCTGTGATGGTTTTGGCTAAAGCTATGGATGATCTGAGAAGCTGCAAGGTGGGTAACGGGCCATTTTCCCATGGGACCTGTGCAGACATTTGGAATTTCAAACCATGGCAGGTAATAAAATTTTAAGATTTATGAGTCAAATTCTATTTTATTTAAATACCAATTGTCCAAACGCATTATTTATATTTGGCAGGTGCATTTTTGTATAAATAGTATCGTCTTAAAATTAGTAACAACTGAAATTATTTCACTCTACATATAGGAAGGTTCTTACAAATCTTTTCCTGGTGACTAATTTTCTAGTAATGAAAACATTTTGGAAAAAAAATCATCTTCTTCTTCTTCTCCACCTGCTCATCTCCCTTCTTCTCCTTCTCCTTCTTCTTCTTCTTCTCCTTCTCGCCCCCTAGCAAGGCCAAAAGTCCACCCCAGCTGTCTCTAATAATAATAATAAAAGTATTGCAAATACAGTAAGATAAGAGGATTGGCATTACCTGAAAGAGAAACAAGGTGTCTAACTCTTCAGTGGCTCTTTGCCAGGGTCTTCCATAAGGACGTTTGGTAATCACTGCAACTGCTGCACAGTTTGTGACCCCCTGCTTATTTTCCCAGCTTGGTGGGCTTATTTTCTAAGAAACGAAAGTATTGAGTATGCTACAGTAAGGCCTGGTAAATGGAGCATTAACATAGAAAATATCCAGGAATTAATCATATCACAAGAGCAATACCAAACCTGCAAAGCTGAAATGAGGGTCAAAGGACAAACCCATGCAATACACAGGAACAGGTAAATTGAATAATGGAGACTAGGTGGTGAGCCTGATGATCTGGTGTTTACCTGTATTCAGAAGGAAACTTTTATTGGCTGTTAGCATAAATCTCAGTTGCCAGAAGACCTCTAGACAAACCCGACCCCCTTTCCAGAGGATGAGCATGTACCACTATAAAGAACATCATATTACGCTGGAAAGAATGTCCTATTGTAAACCAGGAAACTGACTTCGTGCTTGGTAAGTGCATGTCAGGAGCCGGTGACAGCAATGTCTGACTAACAATAATAACAGTATAGTAATAATTGTAGTAGTTTTATTTATACAGTTTGCCTTCTTATTTTGGTCAATTTCATTTAAATCAATAACGTGGAACAATAAATAGATATCTTTCATTATTTTGCTAGTGTCAACAAACACCCTTCTTCTCCCATTCTTCTCAGCTCACACACTATATCAAGAAAGTCCGACTCAAACTTAGTGGTGGTAATAACATTTACTTTGATGAGAATGGAGACTCATCTGCATTCTATACTATTGTGAACTGGCAACTGAGTCCGGAAGGGACTATAAAGCAAATTCGGATTGGCAATTATAATACTGCTGCAATTCCTGATGAATCTCTGATTATCAACCCAAGTCTGTTGCTGTGGTCTAAGGGTGATCAGCAGGTAATGCTACCGACGCAACTCTGGTTTCTGTATAGCTGTATAGTAATTCATAAGTTTATCGTCTAGTCTTGTGTGTAACTGAATATATGTGGATCAAGCAGCTAATCAGTAAATAAGTATACTGTACATCTATGTTCCATATAAAAGAGTCAGACATCAACATTTCAAAAGGTTACAGGTCATTGCTTGGTCAAGAGCTTTTTTGCTAACAGACACATTGAATAAATATTGTTAGCATCCATATAAAGCAAGCACAAATGACAAAGATGTTGAGTTTTATGGTCACCTTCTTAGTCATGAGCAGTCAGTCCTTTGTGAAGGGCAGATAAACTATTCTTTAATATAGCAACAATTGGTGTTCATATAGGTTTGGACACTGGATCAACACTCATTGGTAAAATACAATTATATATCACTGTATGCCCAGGTCCCACAATCAGTCTGCAGTGAAAGCTGTCCTGCAGGATACAGGAAGGCTGCTAGATCAGGACACCCTGTCTGCTGCTTTGATTGTGTCCAATGTCTACAAGGAGAAATATCTAACCAGACAGGCAAGTACATGACTTTATGATTTCCGCAGAGACATCGGAACTGAAAAACTGTAGTCTATTTAAAAAAATAGTTAAATATATTCAAAATTGTGTTAGATTTACTATGATGAGTTCCATTACATTAGAATCCCTGTACAACTTTTAAATTAGTGTGAAGTAGAATTTACATACAGTATATGACCATTTGCTAGTTTGTATTATCAATTCCTAGATACCAACTGATAGGAGACCTTATATGAAAATCTTACACCCCCAACTAATTATACTCTGTCAAATAAAACATCTCTCTTTTAAGTTTGAATACTCTGTGTAAGAAGAAATGTGCCTTATTGTTTAACTACTTTAAGGATCTGGCTTGTTGAAGATTCTAGTAATCTATATAATTCTATCTAATTTTGTAATTGTATTTATTATTGCCTTAAATTGTAGAATTAAAAAACAATGTAAATATCTGATATGTGAGCAGAAGAACAAAGACTCAGGACTTATTCAATTTTATGTTTTTTAATATGGTAAAATATCCACAAATGCTTGCATAAAATGAACAAATGTAACAAATTATCATACAAAGCATCTGGATTTAAAAAATAATAATTTCTAATTACATAAAAAAGATTAAAAAAATACACAAATTAGCACACTTGAAACATATGTTTCTGCTAGTAAGGCTTGCTATAAAATGAAGTTCATACTGTACCTCAATAGTGAATTCATCATCTAGGATACTACAAAGACCTGTGTGTCTAACATGCCATGTTATCCAGTTTCATTTGGATATGCAGTATAAATAAAAACTACCCATAACTTGCTTTGTTAGGAAACAGAGGGCTTGATACCTACAATCCTAAAGAATAATTTTTTGCCCCTCTGTAATATAAGTATGAGAGTTCCTTTAAATAATTTCCAATGCAGTGCTCTATAACCCAAGTCCAAGTGTGCATATGTAATAACATACTGTTTTAGCAAATAAAGTATTTACCATGATTATTTGGCAAGAATTGGCAATTCCTAAGGTGGGATGGAAGTAGCCTGTCATTTGTTCTAAGCAGCTGGAAAAGCGAATTATTTTTTATTTTTTATTTTTATTATTTAAACATAAATGAAAGTATCTGAATTGAGTACTATGCACAATACTGTCTTTGAAGTGGTTTTAAATGGTAAATGCAGTCAATTTACTGACAATCAAAATCCAGACGGTCAAAATACCGACAGCAATTGACCGACGGTCAAAATACAGACAAGGTCAAAATCCCAACATGGTCAAAATACCGACATTTAAAATACCGACATTTATAATGTGGACAGGTCAAAAAGTCAACATAAGTTTTTCATGATTTTTTCATTGAAACCGACTTGTTCATACTTTACCATCCCAGTGGACCTGGAAGGGGAATATAACAGTGTGCCAAGCGCAACGAGGCACCGTGCCCGAAGCATGGCAAGTGCAGCGAGCCATGCAAGGGAACGCGGTACACTTATATGGTGTCCATGGCCCTCATTCCGAGTTGTTCGCTCGCAAGCTGCTTTTAGCAGATTTACTCACGCTAAGCCGCCGCCTACTGGGAGTGAATCTTAGCTTCTTAAAATTGCAAACGAAAGATTCTCAATATTGCGATTACACACCTCTTAGCAGTTTCAGAGTAGCTTCAGACTTACTCGGCATCTGCGATCAGTTCAGTGCTTGTCGTTCCTGGTTTGACGTCACAAACACACCTAGCGTTCGCCCAGACACTCCTCCGTTTCTCTGGCCACTCCCGCGTTTTTCCCAGAAACGGTAGCGTTTTCCCGCACACACCCATAAAACGGCCTGTTTCCGCCCAGTAACACCCACTTCCTGTCAATCACACTACGATCACCAGAACGATGAAAAAGCCGTGAGTAAAAATCCTAACTGCATAGCAAATTTACTTGGCACAGTCGCAGTCCGGACATTGCGCATGCGCGTTAGCGATTGATCGCTCCGTTGCGGAAAAAACAACAACGAGCGATCAACTCGGAATGACCCCCATGTCCACATACATGCAAAAACACAATGAAAAACTTGTGTCGGCATGTTGACATGTCTACATTTTACATGTTGGTATTTTGACCTTGTCGGTATTATAAATGTCGGTATTTTGTCCATGTTGGGATTTTGATCGTCGATCAATTGCTGTCGGGATTTTGACCATCGGGATTTTGATTGTAGGTATTTCATACCGATCCCTTAACAAGAGATAAAGGGGAGATGGATAATGAGTGATAACGTACCAGCCAACCAGCTCCTAACTGTCATTTTCATACACAGCCTGTGACATGGCAGTTAGGAGCTGATTGGCTGGTACTTTATCACTCTTTATCCGTCTCCACTTTATCTCTTGTCAAGACTTAATACTTTTGGGCAAAAGTTTGCTGAGGAAGATACGTCAGTTGTGCTTCTAGGTTATAAAACAATGACCAGAATGGAATAACCTCATTATTCAGTAGCCTCTCGGTGCATCAACTCAATATATTAGCCACATCTCAGCACTGATGTTTACTTATTCTTGCTGTATTTCTCTATTCTTTCATGTTAAAATAATTAAAATTCCCAACCAGCAAATAATAAAGATCACGAGACACTGTCTGTAGTAGCATTTGAGTTACTTGATCCGGGATACATACGATATCCCGGAGGATGGGATGCTTATGGTCATATGACCTTATTAACAGACTTGAGACCTGTTTGTCAAAAATACTACACTATTTGTGAACTGCATAAGAAGCAAGGTAAAAAAAAAAGTAGCAAGATTGAGGAAAAAGTACACAATATAGGTCTAAAACAAGAGACCATCTGACGATGCATGATTATGCTAATCTACAACTTTATACCATCTGTAGGAATCTTTAATCTCTACGTAGGTTAATATATGGTACATACAGTATAATCATCACCAGTAGATCTATTTGCTCTGTAATAAAACTGGAATGGTTCAACATTAGCAGATACAGGTTGAGTATCCCATATCCAAATATTCCGAAATACAGACTTTTTTGAGTGAGAGTGAGATAGTGAAACCTTTGTTTTTAAATGGCTCAATGTACACAAACTTTGTTTAATACACAAAGTTATTAAAAATATTGTATTAAATGACCTTCAGGCTGTTAGTATAAGGTGTATATGAAACATAAATGAATTGTGTGAATGTAGACACACTTTGTTCAGTGCACAAAGTTACAAAAAATATTGGCTAAAATGACCTTCAGGCTGTGTGTATAAGGTGTATATGTAACATAAATGCATTCTGTGCTTAGATTTAGGTCCCATCACCATGATATCTCATTATGGTATGCAATCATTCCAAAATACGGAAAAATCCCATATCCAAAATACCTCTGGTCCCAAGCATTTTGGATAAGGGAGACTCAACCTGTAACTAGATCTGAAATGATTCATCACCAGTTTCTCTTAACACTTTATTACAAGAAATGTTATTGGATGATAACAACGCAGTTGGCTGATAATCATTTGGGGCTTTAGTCTTACCATTTCTGTGGACAGGATCCTCAGTGAGAAACATTTTGGGACAATGCATTGGGCAATTGACTGATTACAAATTATTGTATAGATGCCAATGAAAATCCAACACTTAATAGGGCTAATGATTGATGGGTGTGGTATGTTAGATAGACTAGACTTAGCTCGACAGTGTCTAGGTCGACCACTATTGGTCGACAGTAAGTAGGTTGACATAGTTTCTAGGTCAACATGAAAAAAGGTTGACATTATTTTTTTTTTTAAACAATGGTGTTGTTTTCTTCGTAGAGTGACCAGGAACCACAATTAGTGCACTGTGACCCCTTGCATGGCTCGTTTCGCTCACCATGCTTCACGCAAGGTGCCTCGCTCAGCTACCACTGCGCTCAGCACACGTAACCATTCCCGATTGTAGCCCACGTGGATCATAAAGTATGAAAAAGTTCAAAAAAGGAATAAAAAAAACAAACTCATGTCGACCTTTTGTCAAGTCAACCTAGTACATGCCGACCTAGAGTCCCTGTAGACCTAGAAACCATGTTGTCCTACTTACTGTCGACCAATAGTGGTCGACCTAGACATTGTCGACCTAGAGACCAGATCCCATAATTGATATGTGGGACACAATGGCTTGTTTGACAAAATTAGTGAGGTAGACCTCAGAGAAACATGGCTTAGAATATTTCCAAAAATATACTCAGAGCTTCAAATAAGATACTGTACGTAGGATTGATCACTTGTATTTGGAAATATCATTGTTTGTCTTCTTAAATAAACACTAACTGTATTTTAATCTCTCACAATTCCTTTTGGAATAATATTAAGGTGAGCACATCTTCTCAAATAGCTTGCATACTGCACAGTATGTATCCTGATAAGTAAGGATATGTATGGCATGACAAAGTTAAAATATGAGCAGGTAAAGAGCTCACAATACCCCTAAAAGGACTCACAGCCTCCACAGGTTTAATAATTTAATTTAAAAGACTCTATAGTAGCTCAATTAGATTGATTAAAAGTATCAATTAATATTTTTGCATTGAAGCAAAATAAATTAACAATGGGCAATAAAAATATTGTGCAATTTGACTTATTTCTAAGTTTCAGAACGGGTAGAAAAACAATTTGATAAATTAATTCTCCCTGTTTCATTTCAACATCTTGAAGCACATTATTGACATTTAGACGTGTAACAACACCATGTATTTTCTATCTTGCAGATTCAATAAACTGTATCAGGTGTTCTTGGGATCAGTGGCCAAATTTTGAGAAGTCCAGATGTCTTCAAAAGTCAATGGAGTTTCTTTCCTATGAAGATGCATTAGGAGGAACTTTAGCTACAATCAGCGTAATATCCTCACTTATTCCTGTTCTTATTTTGAGGCTTTTCATCCTGCATAGACTTACGCCTGTAGTGAAAGCCAATAATTACTCTCTAAGTTGTCTTCTACTGATGTCCCTATGTCTCTGCTTCCTGTGCTCTTTAGTATTTATAGGTTACCCCCACCATCAGACGTGTCTCCTGCGTCAGGTACTGTTTGGCCTGGCCTTCACTTTGTGTGTCTCAAGCATTTTGGCTAAGACTATCCTGGTGGTGCTTGCTTTTATTGCCCCTAGCCAGGCAGCAATCTGAGGAACTGGATGCGGCCCCAAGTGTCCTACATGATTATTTTTACCTGTTTCCTGTTACAACTCATCTTGTGCATCACTTGGTTGTCCCTAGCTTCTCCATTTCCACAATATAATACTGAATCTAAACATGAAAACATAATTGCTGAGTGTAATGAGGGCTCCACCATTGCCTTCTGGACCATGCTGGGATATCTGTTCCTGCTGGCCACCATTAGTTTCATTGTTGCCTTCCTGGGTCGAAATCTGCCAGACAGATTTAATGAGGCTCAGTTTATTACCTTCAGCATGCTGGCCTTCCTCAGTGTCTGGGTGTCCTTTATCCCGGCATCCCTCAGTTCTCAGGGAAAATACACAGTGGCCATGGAAATATTTGCCATCTTGGCTTCTAGTTGGGCTCTGGTGATCTGTATGTTCCTTCCTAAATGTTTCATCATATTGTTCAGACCAGATCAAAACAGTCAACTACTCATAATGAAAATTAAAGATTAAGATAAGATCAACAGCTTTAAATGGAAGTAAGATCAATAAATATGTAATACTGTATATATCAACATTGATCATGCTGTCAAATTATGATAGTGTATTTACTATTACAGTATAATGTTATAGCAGTACATATTTGGATGTTAAGACCACTAGAATCGAGTATGACAACATCTGCACCTGTAGCAAGCCATCTTTCTCCTGAAGGTCTTTAGATGTTCTCATAATTGTAAGCATGGAATAGTAGGAGCTTGTCATGACTGGATATTCTGGAGTAGTCAAATAGACATATTATGATAGAACGTGAAAGATTGTTAGGAAGCTCCTGAAATATGATGGATATAGTCTAAGTACAAAATCAATGGACAGGGAGTGTTGCTGAGGCCAACACAAGCAGTGATCAGAAGAAAAGTTCAGTATAATGGTTGTGGTCAAAGACAGGCAGTGGTCAGGACAATGGTAATTAAAATGGCCATGGTCAAAGACAGGCAGGGATACAAAGAAGGGCTTAGAAAACTGTCTTTCTGCTGCAGGGTACACTGGCTCCACAGGGAATGACATTAGGGGTGTAGAGTAGGATCTTGATCCGAGGCACCAACAGGCTAAAAGCTTTGACTGTTCCCAGAATGCATAGCACCACCTCCTCTATAACCCTGCCTCCGTGCACAGGAGCTCAGTTTTGTAGTTGGTGTCATGCAGTGCAGGCATACAACAAGTGGGCTGCTCCAGTAGCCCTCAGAAGAGTTTTTTTAAGTAAAAAATGAAGACTTTAAGGGCTGCAGCAGAGACACGGTGAGTGTTAGAAGTCAGTCAGACATCTCCTGCTGCCGCTTCATCACCTCCCCCAGCGGCGCAGTATACTCCCATGCCCTGGTTGCCGGGTACTTACAGCAGAGGATTCGGCTTTCTTCAGTCAGGCACACACACCACCACAGCTCTCCAGGATCACGTGGCTGCATTCAGGGAGGTGGTAAGTGGGTCCCCCAGGTGGGACCCGCTGTAAGCTGCGATCTGGTGCGACCGGTGGGAGGTGGGCCGCGCGCTGGCATGGACACTGTGTCACTACAGGTACCCTACTAGACCACCATTTTCTCTCAAAAATCTATTTGCTGTACTGGAAAAGGACTTAGGTGTTCTCATAGATAGCAAACTAAGCAGCAGTACCCAAAGTAGGATGGCAGCAAAGCAGGCAAACAAGATATTAGCATGCATAAAATGGGGAATTGATGCATGGGACGAGGGTGTTATAATCCCGTTATATAAATCACTAGTGAGGCCACACCTTGAATACTATGTGCAATTCTGGACACCATACTACAAAAATGATATCCTGGAGCTAGAAAAGGTTCAGAGGTGGGCGACCAAACTAAGTAAGGGCATGGAGATGCTAGAATACGAGGAAAGTCATGATCAACATCTACAAATATATAAGGGGACAATACACAGAGCTTGCGTGGGACCTGTTTTTGGTTAGATCAACACAGAGGACTCGTGGACACTCGCTCAGGTTAGAGGAGAGGAGATTCCGCACAATATGGCGTAAGGGCTTTTTCACGGTAAGGACAATACGTGTTTGAAATTCCCTGCCTGAGGGAGTTGTAATGGCAGACTCAGTCAACACCTTTAAGAATGGGTTAGTTAAATTCCTAATGGATAAGGATATCCAGGGTTATGGTGCATAGTCACAAACTATAGTTACTATAAAAGGAGGGATAAAACGCAATGGATGACATCAGCATCAGTCAAAATTTTAGACCAAATAATCCTGCATAGGAGACCACAAATAGGTGAACTTGACGGACAATTTTCTTTTTTTAACCTTAGATACTACGTTACTAAGGCCCACAGTACCCAGTGGTGAAGTCCAGCAAGGGGATAAGGCTCTGACCTGTAGCCCCTCCCCCAGCCCCAGGGCACCATTTAGAGAAAATGTTCCTGCCCTGGAGCTGCATATCTCTCTCTCCCTCACTCCCTGTCAGCATTCGGGCACCATTAGGACAAGCTGAGCTGATCCTGGGACTGTTTGGGCAAATCATCCTCTGTAAAGCCGCCTGCATGTCAGCGCTGTGCATTTTACAGGACACTTAAGTATTCTACATGTCTGTTGACAGTGTTAGTTAGGAAAAAGTGCATTTAGTCAGGGTTATGTAGTACAAGTACCCTGTGATATACATCCAGTCTTTACTGTGCATTGTTATATCTATTGAGTGTATAGCTATACTTAGTATTACTCTGTATTGCTAGTCCAGTGCAGTTTTATTGCATGTCATAATTTCTGCATTGTACAATGTGACTATGTGTGTGTGCATATAGCTGCTGTGTGACCTCCATTTCGTGTATCTCACTCAGATTGCTATCCCTATATTCTGTAACCTGAGGGGGCTAAGTGCGTCAGGATTATTACTTAATATAGGTGTTTCACAAGATATACTTATTGTGTATTTTTCTCTATGATTTTTAGTCATCATATACCTCTGGAACTCTGTTTGTGCTAATACACTAATACACTGCACAGGGGGTTCTTGTGAGGTGTTGTGCGGCTGATATTGTACTGGGTTGCCTTGAATTGAGCTTTCAGACATGTCAGCTACAAGAGGCGAAGGAGCTGGGGCTGATCCTACATTGCATGGTGGTGACGCTGCAGACACATTAGAGGAAAACATAGCAGCAGAGGGTTCAGGTTCTGGGGGTTCCCTACCCCCTTCCCCAGAAAGTAGCCCCTGGTGGGTCGTTATGAACCTCCGTTGCTACGGTCCGTAGCAACGGAGGTTCATAACGACCCACCAGGGGCTACTTTCTCCATGTTATTGAATACGCTGGTAACTAGACTTACGCCCCCTATGGGACCTCCTGTGCTGGTTCAACCGCTTATGGTCCCTGCGGTTAATCCGCCATGGGTAGATCAACTGTCCACTCAGTTACAGCAATTGAACCAATCACTGACTAAACAGAAATCTCCCCCTCATCTGCCTAAGACCAAGGGGTCCTCTAAGCAGACACCTTGTCTGAGGAGGATGGCGTGTACACTGATCACGCAGATACTGTTGCAGATACTTCTGATGGGGAATCTGTTTCACAGGTGGATGTTCCTGACTTGTTGGAGGCTATCAGGATAATTCTTCAAATTACTGATGACCCAGAGCCTGATACTGCCCCTAAGAAACCAGACAGATTTAAATGTCAGAAAGTGGTTAAACAAAATTTACCTCACTCTGACCATTTAGTTGACATACGTCAGGAATCCTGGGAAAATCCAGGAAAGAAAATCACGCCTCACAAGAAGATGCTAGCTCGCTATCCCCTCGCGGCGGAGCTAAATAAAAATTGGGAGACACCCCTGACACTGGATTTGCAAATGTGGCGCGGCTGGTGGTATCCTCAGGTCTGCCTGTTACTACCATCACGTCTCTGAAAGAAAGCATGTGGAGGGTTATTTAAAGGCAATTTACACCATAGCAGGTGCTGCGCATTGGCCCACCATTGCAACAGCTTGGGTTGCAGAGGCTATTGAAGCATGGTCTAAGGAGTTGGAAGCTGAGCTGCCTTCCAACGTTTCTGATCATGCTAGACAATGTCTATCATATATTGTCACAGCTTCTCATTAAATTAAGGAGGCTGCTTCTGATGCAGGTATTTCTGGTGTCGATGGATTCTACTATGTCCATTTTGTCTCGCCGGATTCTCTGGTTGCGGTCCTGGTCTGTAGATCTGGACTCTAAGAAAACCATGGAGGTGCTCCCTTTTAAGGGAGACATTCTTTTTGGAGAAGACCTCAATAAGATAGTGGCTGACTTAGCCTCTGCTAAAACAGCTTGTCTACCTAGTACTCCTCCTTTGGTACTGAAGGCTAAGAGTACCTTTCGCTCCTTTCATCCTTCAGGGAAAGTAAAGGGTCAGGCGTACCCGAAACAGGCTCACACTGCCAAACCCACTAAGCCCAAACCTAAATGGACCTGGGCTGCCCATCAGCCTGCTTCCAAAACTGACAAGCCTGCTGCATGATGGGGTGGGCCTCCCTCTGGGGGATCCCTGGGTGTGGGGCCGACTTCTAGGGTTTACCCAGGAATGGTTGAAGACCACTTCCGATTCCTGGGTACGGGAAGTCATCACTTGAGGTTACGCCATATCCTTCAAGAATCGTCCCTCTCATAGATTTTGCTTGACAGACGTCCCTTCGGATCAGGTGAAAGCAAAAACTCTTCATTCGGTGGTACAGTCCCTCCTGGACACAGGAGTGGTAGCACAGGTGCCTCTGGCTCAGAAAGGCAAGGGGTACTATTGACCGCTGTTCCTAGTCCCGAAACCGAATGGGTCCTCTCGGCCCATTCTCAACCTCAAGTCCTTGAACAAATTTGTGAGGGTCTCCAAGTTTCATATGGAAACTCTTCGCTCCATTGTTCTGGCCTTGGAACCCGGGCATTATAGAGTCTCCCTGGACATACAGGATGCTTACCAGCATTTTCCCATTGCAATGTCGTATCAGCAGTACCTGAGGTTTGCGGTTAGCAACCTCCATTACCAATTCTGGGCGTTACCTTTTGGTTTGACCACGGCTCTGCAAGTCTTCACCAAGGTCATGGCAGTAATGACGGCTGTACTCCGCCGTCAAGGGGTCAGGATCCTGCCGTATCTGGACGACTTGTTGATCCTGGCGAATTCCCCAGAGATTCTCCTACGCCATCTGGGTCTGATGCTCCAGTTTCTTCAAGCCCATGGGTGACTCATCAACTGGAAGAAATCTTCCCTGGTCCCTGCTCAGAGCATGGTGCACCTGGGGGTGTTGTTAGACACTCGCAACCAGCAGTTGTTCTTGTCTCAGGAGAAGCTCCTGAAACTGCAGGACAGGATTCGATGCATTCTATCTCATCTGCAAGTGTTGATACATTCGGCAATGCAAGTGATAAGTCTCATGGTGTTGGCTTTCAACATGGCAGAGTACGCTCAATTCCATTCCCGCCCTCTACAGAAATTGATTCTTGCCAAGTGGGATGACCTGCCTCACCAGATCAGGTCTCACATGATCACCTTGTCTCCGGAGGTCCATCTGTCACTGAGCTGGTGGCTTCAGGACCAACGATTGAGCAGGGGTCGTCCCTTCTGGTACTCCAACTGGGTCCTTCTGATGAAAGATGCCAGTCTGGGAGGTTGGGGCGTGGTGTTGGAGCAACACTCCCTTCAAGGTCAGTGGACCAAGGAGGAGTCTCTCTTCCCGATAAACATTCTGGAACTGCGGGCGGTGTTCAATGCTCTGAACTTGGCCCAGCATTTAATACAGAACAGACCTGTTCAAGTACAATCGGACAACGCCACCACGGTGGCGTACATAAATTATCAAGGCACCCTTGTAACAGAGATGCTTGAAAACAGGTTTTTTTATAAAAACACAGTACTTTAATACATAAAGTGATAGACCACAAAATAACACATATATACAATAAAATGCCAATCCCAATGTATCTCACCCTTGATAGGGTTTGCGGTGGGCAGAGAGCCTTTTTGGAAAAAGGCAATCCGATCCCGGTGGAATTTGTGTAGCACCACCGCAAAAAAGCTTATTCCATTTGAAGGTAGAGTAGGGAGTCAGGCAATGCAGATCAAAAGCGTCCGTGGTCTATCACTTTATGTATTAAAGTACTGTGTTTTTATCAAAAAACCTGTGTTCAAGCATCTCTGTTACAAGGGCGCCTTTGCACACATCCATCTCTTTTGTATTTGTATTCTGTATGGTGGGATGTGGTGTTCCCTCAGTGATGTGTGACGGCTGCCTAGAGTAACATTTGTTGCGCACTTCGGAAATCCATTTTTTGCTTATAAATGATCAAGGTGGCACTTGCAGCCGCATGGCAATGGGATAAGTATCAAGAATTCTTCAGTGTGCAGAATGTCATCTGCCAGCAATATTGTCAGTGTTCATTCCGGGGGGCGTAAACTGGGAAGTGGACTTCCTCAGTCATCAGAACATACATGCCAGAGAGTGGAGCCTCCACCCAGAAGTATTTCAACTCCTAGTGGACAAGTGGGGCCTCCCAGATGTGGACCTGATGGCGTCTCAACACAATCACAAGGTTCCAGTCTTCAGAGCAATGACAAGGAATCCTCAAGCAGTGTTCATGGATGCACTGGCAATTCCATGGAACTTTTGGTTGCCCTACATGTTCCCTCCGGTGTCACTCCTGCCCAGAGTAATAAGGAAATTCAAGCAAGAAGGAGGAATCCTACTTCTGAAAACTACAGCATGGCCCAGACGGCACTGGTTCTCAGACCTTCAGGGTCTATCATTAGAGCGTCCTCTTCTGCTTCCACAATGACCAGACCTCCTCATCCAGGGCCCTTGTGTCTACCAGGATCTGGTCCAGCTGGCTTTGGCGGCGTGGCTCTTGAAGCTTCCGTCTTGAGGACCAAAGGATTTTCTGAGGCAGTCATTCAAACTATGTTGAAGGCCCGGAAACCGTCTTCTGCTCGGATTTATAATAGGGTTTGGAATTTTTACTTTGCTTGGTGCGCTACTAACAATCATGATGCTTACAAGTTTAGTATGGCCAAACTTCTGGCCTTTCTACAACAGCGCCTGGAATTGGGCCTTCATCTGGCCTCCATCAAGTTTCATTTTTCTACCTTGACGGTTTGGTTCCAGAGAAAAATTGTGACTTTACCTGATGTTCATACATTCACTTAGGGTGTGTTGCGGATTCAACCTCCTTATGTGGCTCCTTGGGACTTGTCGGTGGTTCGGGAGGCATTGCAAGAGTCTCCGTTTGAGCCCCTTGAATCTGTAGACCTTAAGTGGCTTCATCTTAAGGTATTGTATCTGCTGGCTATTGCCTCTGTTAGATTGGTGTCAGATCTGGGTGCCCTGTTTTGTAGGTCCCCATATCTGATTTTTCACAGTGACCGGGCGGTTTTTAGAACACATCTTGGGTACTAACATAAGGTGGTGTCTTATTTCCACCTTAATCAGGAGATTGTGGTTCCGGACTTTGCCTCTCCTGACTTATCTTCCAAAGAGCGGTCTTTGGATGTGGTACGGGCTCTCCGTATCTATCTGAGGAGAACTGCATCCCTTCGGAAGTCTGATTCTCTCTTTGTACTGTTTGGCTTTCACAAACATGGCTGGCCTGCTCACAAGCAGACCCTGACCAGATGGATTAGAATGGTGATTGCACATGCTTATGTACAGGCTTGTCTTCCAGCTGCTGCTACCATCAAAGCCCATTCTACTTGGTCTGTTGGACCTTCTTGGGCTGCCCACCGTGGTGCGACCTTTGAACAATTGTGCAAGGTGGCTACGTGGTCCTCAGTGAACACGTTCATAAGGTTCTATGCCTTCGATACTTCTGCCTCCCAGGATGCTTCCTTTTGACACCGGGTTCTTGTGCCTGCTACAGTACATCCCCTCCCATGGGGAACTGCTTTAAGACATCCCCAATGTCTTTCCCTGTGGAGCCCAGTGTACCCCGCAGCAGAAAATGAGATTTATGGTAAGAACTTACCGTTGTTAAATCTCTTTCTGCGAGGTACACTGGGCTCCACAGGGCACCCACCCTGATGCACTAATCTTCTTTGGGTTGGTATGGCATTAGCCGCTGACACTTTCTCCTGTCGTGAGAATGTGGTGTATGTGGCTACTAATGGTTGTCATCTCTTTTACCTGCTACTGCATTGGACTGCTTAAAAAAAACTGAGCTCCTGTGCACGGAGGCAGGGTAATAGAGGAGGTGGCACTATGCACTCTGGGAACAGTCAAAGCTTTTAGCTTGTTGGTGCCTCGGATCAACCCCTTATGTCATTCCCTGTGGAGCCCAGTGTACCTCACAGAAAGAGATTTAACAATGGTAAGTTCTTACCATAAATCTCGTTATTGTCAAAGGTGGGCAGTAGTTTGAAATAGAAAACAGTAAACAGGCCAAGGTGAAGAATAGGAAAGATATGAAAGGTCCAAAACATTGGTTTAGCACATGTATGGTTTAGCACATGTATGCAAGACAGAAAGCCGAAAGAAGACCTGAGAATCAAAAAGGATTAGGTATGGAGATCCAGCCTAAATTGATTCCTAACTATTGAGCAGTGTCACCATGAGCAAACGGTGCTGTGTATGCAGGGCCGGTTCAGGGGCGCTCTGCGCCCCGGGCAGGAAATGGGGCGTGGTCTAATACAGGGGGCGTGGTCAATTACGCCCCCTGTACATTAAAAGCGCCGCTTGAATGCTGAGCGGTGCGCGATGACGTCATCGCACACCGCACAGCAAAAGGTCCTCTCCACGAAGGGAAACTAGACGCTATGCGTCTAGTTCCCTTCGTAGAGAGGACCTTTGCTGTGCGGTGCACGATGACGTCATCGCGCACCGCTCAGCAAAGTTACTCTCCAGGAAGGGAAACTAGACGCATAGCGTCTAGTTCCTTTCAAGAGGCGGACGGGGACGGGGATGGGGACGGGGACGGCAGCGGGCAGCGGAGGCGGACGCGGACAAGGGCAGCAGTGGCGGATCTTGCCACGGTGCGGCGCCCTCTGGATGGCGCCAGCGCCCTCCGGAAGGCGGCGCCCCGGGCAAAAGTCCTGCTTGCCCGTGGCAAGATCCGCCACTGTGTGTATGGAAGAGAATAAAGATGTGAGACTTTATGTAGTAGAATAATGCCAGAAACCATTGGTAAGCAACATCCATGAGAGTGGATCTTAAGTCATTGGAGTGGAGGCTTAGTGGTAACAATTGACTTGTAGGACACATAAATTGTAACCTCCGCTGGTGCATGGAGTTATGTGAATGGCCAAATATTCTCTGTAAAGTATTGCGGAATATGTGTGCTCTATGTAAATAACTTGTTGTAAAAAATAAATAAGAATAAATAGTTCTTTAGTGTTTTCTTTTTGTTGGCTGCATTTTTTTCCAGTAACATACAATGTATTGTTGTGTTGCTCTTCATAATTTAGGATTATTTTTTTACGCCATTAACCCAATCCACATAGTCTCAGTTGACCTGCAGAGAGTCGTACCTGGTGTAATTTAACTAAATTTGGATGGCTCCTGCTTTTCTTATTTGCGCTAGGATCACCAATACATATACTGTAGTTAGTAATCTCTATTGTTAAAATGTATTGCTAGGATTACTAGGGATTTACATATATCTATTCTAGTCTCAATATGTATAGTTTGGAGAGGAGAAGGAAAAGGGGGAACTTGATAGAAATTTCAACTATACCAAGGGTTTAAACAAAGTCTAGAAGGGAAACATCTTCAAATGAAGAGAAGCAGGGGCGGATCCAGAAAAAAATTACAGGGGGGGCACCATAAGTGGTTGTGTGTCAAGAAGGGGTGGCGTTAGAAGTGGAGTGGGTGTGGCCAAGTTTCAGTGGGTGTGACCAATTGTGTGAGGGGGTGTGGTCAAGTGCTCAATGTGAGTATCGAGTGTGTCTATGGTCGAAATACACTGCTGGAGGGGGTACAGGTCCACAGTTAGTTCTTATACCTTATGGGGGTCATTCCGACCCATTCGTACGCTGTTCGTTTTCGTAGCTGTGCGAACGGGTCGGAAAGGCGCATAGGTGGCGGACGCAATGTGCAGGCGACGACAAGAACACAGAAGAAAGCGATCGCAGCAGCGATCGCATGAAGATTGACAGCAGGAAGGCGTTCTGGTGCGGGAACTCACCGTTTTCAGTGAGTGGTGAGTCCAACGCAGGCGTGTCCATGCGTTTGCAGGGCGGGTGTCTGACAGTGCTGTAACTAGGCATTTTAGCGCTGTGTGCAAGAAATGGCGTTGGCGCCCTCCCAAGACAGAGGCAGTGCGCGCCATAGGTGCGCCAAAACTATATAGGGGCGTGGCTTCACGGGGAAAGGGCGTGACCACAAAATAATACCAATTCATTGTGCGGTGCACAGTAGTCTCCATTATTCAAATTATGCTGCACAGTAGTGCCACTACACCAGGTAGAGCCCCTTTAACACGTTACGGCAGGCAGTCCCTCTTTTTACACATTATGGCAGACAGCATCCCTTTTTTACACATTACGGCAGATAGCATCCCCCTTTTTACACATTACAGCAGCCAGTCCCCCTTTTTACACATTACGGCAGACAGCGTCCCCCTTATTACACATTACGGCAGACAGCGTCCCCCTTTTTACACATTACGGCAGCCAGCGCCTCTCTTTTTACACATTACAGCAGACAGCATCCCCCTTTTTACAAATTAAGGCAGCCAGTCCCCCTTTTTACACATTACGGCAGACAGCATCCCCTTATTACACATTACGGCAGACAGTGTCCCCCTTTTTACACATTACGGCAGACAGTCCCCCTTTTTACACATTACGGCAGACAGCGTCTCCTTATTACACATTACGGCAGACAGTGTCCCCCTTTTTACACATTATGGCAGACAGTGTCCCCCTTTTTACACATTATGGCAGACAGTGTCCCCCTTTTTACATGTGTGTGTGTGTTACTTGCCTGGGGAGGACAGCGCGATCCACCATCCGGACAGCTCAGTCACTCTCCTCCTCAGCAGGATCCACCATCCGGACGGCTCAGTCACTCTCCTCCGGTCTGGGACCTGCAAGCTGCGCCTACACTCCGCACTCCTTCACAGAGGAGACATCCGGCGCCACCAGCGGGACGCTCACACGGAGTGTACTTAATAACTACTGTCAGATGGCGGCAGCGGGAGTCAGGGACAGTGGCGGCGGGACTTTATGACGGCGCTGGCAGTACTCAGGGATGGCGGCGCTGGAACACGCAGAAGGTGTGTGCTGCCTGATTGTGAATACAACAGTGCTCCCACTGCTTGCAGAGGAGGGAGACCAGCGGCGGAACTTTCACTACTGACTGACTGCTGACAACGGCCGTACTGGGGATGTGCTGCTGATGGTGCGCCTTCAGTGCATTTGCGCTGTGGGCAAGGCACCATCAGCACACACCTAGTTACGGCCCTGGTGTTTGACGTCAATTCCGGAACAAGTCAAGCTGAAGACATCTCTCCCCAGGTCACCGCCACTGCCCCCCCAGCAAAAGACCGCTCACAGCAGCACCAGTCTCCCTCTACAGCAGCACCAGTCTCCCTCCCCAGCCCCCCCCCAGCAAATGACCGCTCACAGCAGCAAAAGTCTCCCTCCCCAGCAGCACCAGTCTCCCTCCCCAGCAGCACCATTCTCCCTCTCCAGCAGCACCAGTCTCCCTCCCCAGGGCCCCCCCCCCAGCAAATGACAGCTCACAGCAGCACCAGTCTCCCTCCCCAGCAGCACCAGTCTCCCTTACCAGGTGTCCCCCCCCAGCAAAAGACCGCTCACCACTGCAGCAGCATTTTCCCCAGGTCACCCCCACACACTTCTCACCGGCAGAAAGCAGGGTGGCTGCTGTCCCGGATGGACCCTTGCGCTGCTGTGTACGGGTGGCCGTGCACTGTTCCTGAGTGCTGACCCTCAGCGGCGGTGCGCTCTGCATCAGCGGCGGCAGCGGGGTGGATCTGTGACGTTCCTCCTCCTGCTCGGCTCCTCTGAACTGACCACATGTCACATTTCTCCAGGGAGCCAATCAGGAGGAGGAACAGATGTGAGCAGAGCAGCAGCAGCGGGTGACAGGGAAGGAGGGGGACATGTCGGGTGCCTGGTGCGGGTGCGCGCAGTGGCGCAAAAATCAATCCAAAAAATAAATTAAAAATGACAGGGGGGCATGTGCCTTGGTGCCCCCCCCCCCTAAATCCGCCACTGAAGAGAAGTTTCAGAACCCCAGGAATATGCACTGAGACTGGAGGAAAAATTATTTCACAGAAAGGTTAGTGGACAAGTGCAATAGCATCCCAGCGGAGGTGGTAGAGGCTAAGGGGGACATTTATTAAGCAGTGATAAAAGTGGATAAGTGAGCTAGTGGAGAAGTTGCCCATGGCAGCCAATCAACATTGATGTAACATTTATCATTTGCATACTACAACAGTATATAGAGCAGCTGATTGGTTGACATGGGCAACTTCTCCAATTGATCACTTCTCCACTTTTATTACTGCTTAGTAAATGTCCTCCTATGTCAAATAATTTTCAATTAAATGGCGATTAACAATTGCTACATTTAGTTCTGCTAAAATTCATTGCTTCACAACCGATAAATTGAACTAAGCCAACTACAGAGAAAATAAAAGGAATAGATTACATTATAATATAAATCAGCCTATAAAGTGTGGCATGTTATTGATCTTGTATGATCCATAGAAAGTAATCACATATATGAGGCAAACACAATCTGTGTATCTCATGAATATCACTGTGGTGGATGGAAGAGGATATCATCAATTTGTAATGAACAGAATTATCAACTATCTCACATTTTCTCATGTTTTATCAAGTCTGGCAGTAGCACATCCAATAAATATTGAGTAAATTGCAACATTTAAATTTATAATCAAGGAATAAGGGTGACGATTCCCACACATAATACTACTGAAGGTGGAGGTGATTAAATCCAGTGTGGGAAATATTTCCATATGTTTCCAAATGACCTACAGTAGATAACTGGTGACGGTATCATAGGCATTCAGCACAGCAGAGTTAGTATTACATTCTGTGATTAATGTCCTCACTTGGAATTTTCTCAGGAATCCACAATGATGATATAAAGCTGTAGAGTAATAAGGCCATAATCCATGATACTGACGCGTTTCTTCAATTAGCATGTGATTTCATCAGAGGAATGTCCAGCTGTAAATGTGGTAGATTGCTTCTGCTGACCTAATTCTAAATCAATACTTTTAGATTGTAAAACTATATTACTTTAATAGAATCATTGGCTCCTTACATCAAATATATATTGTTGAGGTTTACAGACTAGAACTGATGCCCTCATATATACAGTGGCGACATATCTCCATCTTGGCTGCATGCCTGAAAGCTCTTAAAGTCTTGTGGTGCTGATGCCCTCCATACATCTGCTCATGGTCCTGAGAAAGGAGAAGAAGAGGTTAAAAAACTAGATTTGAAAAAGTGAAATTGCAGAGGGGAAGGATTTATGCCCATATTCATCATTATGCCCATAGCAGGTAAAAAATGTGCAATATTCTGGCTCCGCCACCCCCTGCAAATGTCACATCATGATGTCATAAAGAGGGTGTAGGTCCATTGGGACCCAGGTACTGTGCACTGGGCATGTTGCACGTCATTTTAATCAGCAGAAGTTGCTTGTGCGTCCTATTATATTACTTTGCATCTATGACGCATTTTCGCATGAAACAAAGCAAAAAAAAAACGTTCAGCGCTAACAAGTCCCACCATGGCATGGTGTGACTTCAAGGGCTGTTTAGCATGACTGCAACAATGATGTAAGAGGACACATCTGTAAGATGCATTTATAGCAAGAAAAGATGCCCGACATTAGCAGAGCTGCTCTGCAAATGACGGCTCACCCTGAAGCCACAGTAGGTACATTCATTTGTAAAGCATGTTAGCATTGTGCATGCACCTAGAGATCGAGAGATGACTGGCGTAAGTGAGCCGTCATTTGCTGGTAACCTCACACATGCGCAATGGTGATTTTCAAAAGCGACATCTGGTGGATGATCACTGGTATTACACTCACTGGTAACGCCATACGCCTCTCTAAGCTGCATGCACCACCCTGCTACAAAACATGCTGCCTTGCGACTAGGCACACTGCAACTCCATGATCGGGACAAACACCATAGATTGTAAAGATGAACAAGGCTCCATCTGTACATGTAATAGGGTCTGAGTTTGCCAGAAGTGCAGGATGTCAGCCGAGAATGGCCGTAATTTTAAAGCGGCATTTACAAGGCAAAGCTAACCTGGTTTTACCTTGTAAATGATTGCTGCTTTAAAAATATGGCCATTCTCGGCCAACATCCCGCACCTCCAACAAACTCAAATTCTATTACATATACCCCAATGTAACTCCTCTGCTGAAAGAACAATTATATGTATTTAGAGAGCTAGCCATCATACATTCTTGCAATGTTACATTATAAATAATTCCTTAAAAGCTTGTAAAATGTCATCTCATATTGGGTGGGATCTACTAAAGGGAAAATGCGATAAAACCCCCGTTTTTGAGGGTTTTATCACATTTTCGTTAGTGGTGAGCGGGTTCGGTTCCTCGGAATTCGAACCTCCCGAACTTCACCCATTTTATACGGTTCCGAGGAGACTCGGATCCTCCCGCCTTGCTCGGTTAAGCCGAGCGCGCCCAAACGTCATCATCCCGCTGTCGGATTCTCGCGAGATTCGGATTCTATATAAGGAGCCGCGCGTCGTCCGCCATTTTTCACTCGTGCATTGGAAATGATAGTGAGAGGACGTGGCTGGCGTCCTCTCAGTTTTGTTCAGGGGGCTGCAAATATCTGTGCTCACTGCTTTATTGTGGGGACTGGGGACCAGCAGTATTATATAGGAGTACAGTGCAGAGTTTTGCTGAGCAGTGACCACCAATATTAAACGTTCTCTGCCTGAAAAACGCTCCATATCTGTGCTCAGTGTGCTGCATATATCTGTGCTCACACTGCTTTATTGTGGGGACTGGGGACCAGCAGTATTATATAGAAGGAGTACAGTGCAGAGTTTTTCTGACCAGTGACCACCAGTATTATACGTTCTCTGCCTGAAAAACGCTCCATATCTGTGCTCAGTGTGCTGCATATATCTGTGCTCACACTGCTTTATTGTGGGGACTGGGGACCAGCAGTATTATATAGAAGGAGTACAGTGCAGAGTTTTGCTGACCAGTGACCAGTGACTACCAGTATTATACGTTCTCTACCTGAAAAACACTCCATATCTGTGCTGCATTGTAGTATATAGTAGGAGAACAATGCATAATTTTGCTGACCACCAGTATACAATCTATAGCAGTACGGTATAGAAGGCCACTGCTCTACCTACCTCTGTGTCGTCAAGTATACTATCCATCCATACCTGTGGTGCATTTCAGTTTTGCACAGTTTGCTGACCACCAGTATATAATATATAGCAGTACGGTACAGAAGGCCACTGCTCTACCTACCTCTGTGTTGTCAAGTATACTATCCATCCATACCTGTGGTGCATTTAAGTTGTGCGCAGTATATATATAGTAGTAGTACAGTGCATTGCCACTCCTAGATGGGCCAGGTGTTTGTGTCGGCCATTTGGGTCGCTTAGCTTAGTCACACAGCTACCTCATTGCACCTCTTTTTTTCTTTGCATCATGTGCTGTTTGGGGACTATTTTTTAAATCTGCCATCCTGTCTGACACTGCAGTGCCACTCCTAGATGGGCCCGGTGTTTGTGTCGGCAACTTGTGTCGCTTAGCTTAGCCATCCAGTGACCTAGGTGCACCTCTTATTTTCTTTGCATCATGTGCTGTTTGGGGACTATTTTTTAAATCTGCCATCCTTATTGCGCCTCTTTTTTTCTTTGCATCATGTGCTGTTTGGGGACTATTTTTTGAAGTGCCATCCTGTCTGACACTGCAGTGCCACTCCTAGATGGGCCAGGTGTTTGTGTCGGCCACTTGGGTCATTGTGTCGGCCACTTGTGTCGCTTAGCTTAGTCACACAGCTACCTCATTGCGCCTCTTTTTTTTCTTTGTATCATGTGCTGCTTGGGGACTATTTTTTTGATGTGCCATCCTGTCTGACACTGCAGTGCCACTCCTAGATGGGCCAGGTGTTTGTGTCGGACACTTGGGTCGCTTAGCTTAGTCACACAGCTACCTCATTGCGACCTTGGTGCAAATTTTAGGACTACAAATAATATTGTGAGGTGTGAGGTGTTCAGAATAGACTGGAAATGAGTGGAAATTATGGTTATTGAGGTTAATAATACTATGGGATCAAAATGACCCCAAAATTCTATGATTTAAGCTGTTTTTGAGGGGTTTTTGTAAAAAAAACACCTGAATCCAAAACACACCCGAATCCGACAAAAAAATTTCTGGGAAGTTTTGCCAAAACATGTTCGAATCCAAAACACGGCCACGGAACCGAATCCAAAACCAAAACACAAAACCCGAAAAATTTCCGGTGCACATCACTAATTTTCGTATGTACTAACCCCCAGCCGTCGCGTTGTCGCCCCTGAGGGTATCGCCATCTTTTGATGGTGATACCCTATAGAAGCTTATGGGCTTCTTATTGCCGGCCGGCCGCATCCACCGCCCCCCCCCCCTCCCCCCGCTGCAGTCATCGACCTCCCTCACCCTGGCATAACTTCTGCCAGGCAGCCCTGGTCCCGGAAGCTAGAGGTATCGGGGACAGTCTGCTGCCTTGTTCCCGGCAGCTGAGGAGAAGGAGAGCCCGGGGAGGTGACGAAGACCCCCCAGCACACCACCTCACAGGTATCGTGGGTGGCCTCCATCACCGCATTGCGATGTTAATCGCATATGTTAGTGCATATGCGATCAACATCGCTGCGGTAGGCGGCAATGTATGTTAATACCTCCCACCCATTATGCCACATGTTTACTCGGACATACAGCAAGTTTTAAGTGTAAGAGTTAGTAGAATATTTTTTGCTATTCATTCAGGCAGAACCACTGCTAGAGTGTTTGGCTCCTCCCTGTGAACTTTAAATTTGAACGGTGAATAAAGGACACCAGGACTGTTTCTTCCAGAAACCTCATCTCTATTTTGTATACAGTATTTGATTAGGTGTTTAGAATTTTGATAACTGTGTAAAATGTATTAGGATAGAATGAAGCAGTTTTACTGGAAGTAGTCAGATGTCACACTCCTAGAATCTCTACATTTAAAATGTGCCGTCGGATATTCTGTGGGAAGAAAATGATAACCAGATGGAGATAAGCATCCACTGACCAGCGGAAGCCCCATGAGTCCAGATTGTAAATCATGTAATTTATTTAAATCCTACCAGGCACCTATTCACCATCTTATCTTGACATGTTAATCCCCTATAAACAGGGACATAACCAGTGCAATGCAGACTTGCCTACCCTCCCGCATTTAGCGGGAGGCTCACGTTTTTTGCCGAAGTCCCCCGCTGCCCCGCAAATAGAGCTGCAGCTCCCGGATTTCAACTACACTCTCCGGCCCCCATTGGAGTCCGGACTGCGCATGCACAGGGAGGCTGGTTACCTGCTGCCTCTGCCAATGTTCTCCCGTGGTACATATTCTCATAGGCGTGCGCAGCACATTTTATTAGGGGGTGCACCTTCGGAGGGGTGTGTCTAGCACCGCCTTTTGGGCGTGTCTAGAACCATCTATTGACGGTCAACGCAATATAAAATATCCACCCTTGTACCAATCCTAATAAAGCAGATACATTGTCAGATGTTGTGGTGTGCACCAAACAAACACCCCAGATGGCACTCACTGCAATTACACTGCTCCTCCCCCTTTCTTTCCCCTGCAAGCTGCAGCAGCTTACTTACAAGTCAGTCACTCACTGACACTGACAGTCGCAGACTAGTACTGCTGCTGCTGGAAAAACGAGTGACGTGTCAGTGCTGCTGCCGGCCGCCAGTGTTGAATTTGTCTTCATAAGAGGAACGCTGGCTGCATGCTGCTCCTCATCAGTGGCTGGTGTGGCATAATATAGAAGGAGAGAGGTGGGCATGTGACAGGTGGCGTGCGAGCAGCATTACGTAATCACGTCACATCTCGCTGTTTTTGTACATGGAGGTGGAGCCGGGAGTTTGAAAGCCGGTGGCAGTGGCTCCCTTGATTAACCCAGGCGTCCGATCAGTAATACAGTTCTGACAGGGTGCAGCGCAGAGGGGACAGTAATCAGCCTGCTCAGCGATCGCTGCATCAGGCATGGAGATCAGGGTGCCAGACATTAGGGGGTGCCTGTGCGCACCAGGCACCCCCCCTGCGCACACCTATGCATATTCTCTGCTGCTGACGTAGCTCTCCTCCTCCTTCTCTATATCACTGGCTGGCAGCTCCTCACTAGCAGGTGACGTCAGGCATAAAGGAGGCGTGAGAAGTGTCAGCGGGTGTACCAGCCCGCATCTCCGGGACCTGGTGTAACTGTAAACGGGATCGGGTTGCAAAGCCACGCCCCTCACAACACGGCCACGCCCCCTTTTGCAGGAGGAGCTGCTTCTGCACTGTGTGTCACGGAGGTGACTCCTCTGCTCAGATGCCTGGCTGGAACACTACTCAAAAGCTGGTAATTATGTGTGACAGCAGGGTTTCCCAGAAATCTGGAGAGGGGGGCAAGGTCCTGTATGAAAATGTGTCCAGGAACAGAGTGATGGCTGCAGGGCCATTTCTACTGGCACTCCCTGCACAGATAACATCCATCTCCGAGTCCCATCCATAGTACTCAGTTTGCTGGGCGGCGTTTTGCGAAATTACGCTGCTCTGTCATGATGACGTCACCTTAGTACCCTGCAGAGCTATTATGGGACGCCGCAGAGGAGTGAGCAGTAGAGATGAGCGGGTTCGGTTAATCGGAATCCGAACCCGTCCGAACTTCATTTTTTTTTACACGGGGCCGAGCGACTCGGATCTTCCCGCCTTGCTCGGTTAACCCGAGCGCGCCCGAACGTCATCATTCCGCTGTCGGATTCTCGCGAGGCTCGGATTCTATCGCGAGACTCGGATTCTATATAAGGAGCCGCGCGTCGCCGCCATTTTCACACGTGCATTGAGATTCATAGGGAGAGGACGTGGCTGGCGTCCTCTCCGTTTATAGAGAAGAGAGTGAGACTAGAGTAGAGAGAGACACAGTAGTAATTTTCGGGAGCATTAGGAGGAGTACTACTACTTGCTGAAGTGATAGATAGATAGATAGTGTGACTGTATAATGTATATCTGACTTGTGGGGGAGACACTGACAGTGGGGAGCAGTTAGAGTCTGAGAGCAGGACTCAGGAGTACATATAACGTACAGTGCACACTTTTGCTGCCAGAGTGCCACACTGCCATTGTGACCACACTGACCACCAGTATAATATATATTGTGATTGTCTGCTTAGGAGTACTACTTGCAAGTTGCTGATAGTGTGACCAGTGACCTGGCCACCAGTTTAATAATCACCACCAGTTTAATATATATATATATATATATATATATATATAATTGTATATAATATATATATAATATTGTATACCACCTACCCGTTTTTTTTTCTTTCTTCTTCTTTATACATACTACTATAGTAGCTTACTGTAGCAGTCTGCGGTGCTGCTGAGCTGACAGTGTCCAGCAGGTCCGTCATCAGTCATTACATAATAAATATATATACCTGTCCGGCTGCAGTACTAGTGATATTATATATATATATATATATTGATTTCATCTCATTATCATCCAGTCTATATTAGCAGCAGACACAGTACGGTAGTCCACGGCTGTAGCTACCTCTGTGTCGGCAGTCGCTCGTCCATCCATAATTGTATACCACCTACCCGTGGTTTTTTTTTTCTTTCTTCTTTATACATACTACTATAGTAGCTTACTGTAGCAGTCTGCGGTGCTGCTGAGCTGACAGTGTCCAGCAGGTCCGTCATCAGTCATTACATAATAAATATATATACCTGTCCGGCTGCAGTACTAGTGTGATATTATATATATATATATATATATTGATTTCATCTCATTATCATCCAGTCTATATTAGCAGCAGACACAGTACGGTAGTCCACGGCTGTAGCTACCTCTGTGTCGGCAGTCGCTCGTCCATCCATAATTGTATACCACCTACCCGTTTTTCTTTTTTTTCTTTCTTCTTTATACATACTACTATAGTAGCTTACTGTAGCAGTCTGCGGTGCTGCTGAGCTGACAGTGTCCAGCAGGTCCGTCATCAGTCATTACATAATAAATATATCTACCTGTCCGGCTGCAGTACTAGTGTGATATTATATATATATATATTGATTTCATCTCATTATCATCCAGTCTATATTAGCAGCAGACACAGTACGGTAGTCCACGGCTGTAGCTACCTGTGTGTCGGCAGTCGCTCGTCCATCCATAATTGTATACCACCTACCCGTGGTTTTTTTTCTTTCTTTCTTCTTTATACATACTACTATAGTAGCTTACTGTAACAGTCTGCGGTGCTGCTGAGCTGACAGTGTCCAGCAGGTCCGTCATCAGTCATTACATAATAAATATATATACCTGTCCGGCTGCAGTACTAGTGATATTATATATATATATATATTGATTTCATCTCATTATCATCCAGTCTATATTAGCAGCAGACACAGTACGGTAGTCCACGGCTGTAGCTACCTCTGTGTCGGCAGTCGCTCGTCCATCCATAAGTATACTAGTATCCATCCATCTCCATTGTTTACCTGAGGTGCCTTTTAGTTGTGCCTATTAAAATATGGAGAACAAAAATGTTGAGGTTCCAAAATTAGGGAAAGATCAAGATCCACTTCCACCTCGTGCTGAAGCTGCTGCCACTAGTCAGGGCCGAGACGATGAAATGCCAGCAACGTCGTCTGCCAAGGCCGATGCCCAATGTCATAGTACAGAGCATGTAAAATCCAAAACACCAAATATCAGTAAAAAAAGGACTCCAAAATCTAAAATAAAATTGTCGTCGGAGAAGCGTAAACTTGCCAATATGCCATTTACCACACGGAGTGGCAAGGAACGGCTGAGGCCCTGGCCTATGTTCATGGCTAGTGGTTCAGCTTCACATGAGGATGGAAGCACTCAGCCTCTCGCTAGAAAAATGAAAAGACTCAAGCTGGCAAAAGCACCGCAAAGAACTGTGCGTTCTTCGAAATCCCAAATCCACAAGGAGAGTCCAATTGTGTCGGTTGCGATGCCTGACCTTCCCAACACTGGACGTGAAGAGCATGCGCCTTCCACCATTTGCACGCCCCCTGCAAGTGCTGGAAGGAGCACCCGCAGTCCAGTTCCTGATAGTCAGATTGAAGATGTCAGTGTTGAAGTACACCAGGATGAGGAGGATATGGGTGTTGCTGGCGCTGGGGAGGAAATTGACAAGGAGGATTCTGATGGTGAGGTGGTTTGTTTAAGTCAGGCACCCGGGGAGACACCTGTTGTCCGTGGGAGGAATATGGCCGTTGACATGCCTGGTGAAAATACCAAAAAAATCAGCTCTTCGGTGTGGAAGTATTTCAACAGAAATGCGGACAACATTTGTCAAGCCGTGTGTTGCCTTTGTCAAGCTGTAATAAGTAGGGGTAAGGACGTTAACCACCTCGGAACATCCTCCCTTATACGTCACCTGCAGCGCATTCATAATAAGTCAGTGACAAGTTCAAAAACTTTGGGCGACAGCGGAAGCAGTCCACTGACCAGTAAATCCCTTCCTCTTGTATCCAAGCTCACGCAAACCACCCCACCAACTCCCTCAGTGTCAATTTCCTCCTTCCCCAGGAATGCCAATAGTCCTGCAGGCCATGTCACTGGCAATTCTGACGATTCCTCTCCTGCCTGGGATTCCTCCGATGCATCCTTGCGTGTAACGCCTACTGCTGCTGGCGCTGCTGTTGTTGCTGCTGGGAGTCGATGGTCATCCCAGAGGGGAAATCGTAAGACCACTTTTACTACTTCCACCAAGCAATTGACTGTCCAACAGTCCTTTGCGAGGAAGATGAAATATCACAGCAGTCATCCTGCTGCAAAGCGGATAACTGAGGCCTTGGCATCCTGGGTGGTGAGAAACGTGGTTCCGGTATCCATCATTACTGCAGAGCCAACTAGAGACTTGTTGGAGGTACTGTGTCCCCGGTACCAAATACCATCTAGGTTCCATTTCTCTAGGCAGGCGATACCGAAAATGTACACAGACCTCAGAAAAAGAGTCACCAGTGTCCTAAAAAATGCAGCTGTACCCAATGTCCACTTAACCACGGACATGTGGACAATTGGAGCAGGGCAGGGTCAGGACTATATGACTGTGACAGCCCACTGGGTAGATGTATGGACTCCAGCCGCAAGAACAGCAGCGGCGGCACCAGTAGCAGCATCTCGCAAACGCCAACTCTTTCCTAGGCAGGCTACGCTTTGTATCACCGGTTTCCAGAATACGCACACAGCTGAAAACCTCTTACGGCAACTGAGGAAGATCATCGCGGAATGGCTTACCTCAATTGGACTCTCCTGTGGATTTGTGGCATCGGACAACGCCAGCAATATTGTGTGTGCATTAAATCTGGGCAAATTCCAGCACGTCCCATGTTTTGCACATACCTTGAATTTGGTGATGCAGAATTTTTTAAAAAACGACAGGGGCGTGCAAGAGATGCTGTCGGTGGCCAGAAGAATTGCGGGACACTTTCGGCATACAGGCACCACGTACAGAAGACTGGAGCAACACCAAAAACGCCTGAACCTGCCCTGCCATCATCTGAAGCAAGAAGTGGTAACGAGGTGTAATTCAACCCTATATATGCTTCAGAGGTTGGAGGAGCAGCAAAAGGCCATTCAAGCCTATACAATTCAGCACGGTATAGGAGGTGGAATGCACCTGTCTCAAGCGCAGTGGAGAATGATTTCAACGTTGTGCAAGGTTCTGCTGCCCTTTGAACTTGCCACACGTGAAGTCGGTTCAGACACTGCCAGCCTGAGTCAGGTCATTCCCCTCATCAGGCTTTTGCAGAAGAAGCTGGAGACATTGAAGGAGGAGCTAACACGGAGCGATTCCGCTAGGCATGTGGGACTTGTGGATGGAGCCCTTAATTCGCTTAACAAGGATTCACGGGTGGTCAATCTGTTGAAATCAGAGCACTACATTTTGGCCACCGTGCTCGATCCTAGATTTAAAACCTACCTTGGATCTCTCTTTCCGGCAGACACAAGTCTGCTGGGGTTCAAAGACCTGCTGGTGAGAAAATTGTCAAGTCAAGCGGAACGCGACCAGTCAACATCTCCTCCTTCACATTCTCCCGCAACTGGGGGTGCGAGGAAAAGGCTCAGAATTCCGAGCCCACCCGCTGGCGGTGATGCAGGGCAGTCTGGAGCGACTGCTGATGCTGACATCTGGTCCGGACTGAAGGACCTGTCAACGATTACGGACATGTCGTCTACTGTCACTGCATATGATTCTCTCCCCATTGAAAGAATGGTGGAGGATTATATGAGTGACCGCATCCAAGTAGGCACGTCACACAGTCCGTACTTATACTGGCAGGAAAAAGAGGCAATTTGGAGGCCCTTGCACAAACTGGCTTTATTCTACCTAAGTTGCCCTCCCACAAGTGTCTACTCCGAAAGAGTGTTTAGTGCCGCCGCTCACCTTGTCAGCAATCGGCGTACGAGGTTACTTCCAGAAAATGTGGAGAAGATGATGTTCATTAAAATGAATTATAATCAATTCCTCCGTGGAGACATTGACCAGCAGCAATTGCCTCCACAAAGTACACAGGGAGCTGAGATGGTGGATTCCAGTGGGGACGAATTGATAATCTGTGAGGAGGGGGATGTACACGGTGATATATCGGAGGATGATGATGAGGTGGACATCTTGCCTCTGTAGAGCCAGTTTGTGCAAGTAGAGATTAATTGCTTCTTTTTTGGTGGGGGTCCAAACCAACCCGTCATTTCAGTCACAGTCGTGTGGCAGACCCTGTCACTGAAATGATGGGTTGGTTAAAGTGTGCATGTCCTGTTTATACAACATAAGGGTGGGTGGGAGGGCCCAAGGACAATTCCATCTTGCACCTCTTTTTTCTTCAATTTTTCTTTGCGTCATGTGCTGTTTGGGGAGTGTTTTTTGGAAGGGCCATCCTGCGTGACACTGCAGTGCCACTCCTAGATGGGCCAGGTGTTTGTGTCGGCCACTAGGGTCGCTTATCTTACTCACACAGCTACCTCATTGCGCCTCTTTTTTTCTTTGCGTCATGTGCTGTTTGGGGAGTGTTTTTTGGAAGGGCCATCCTGCGTGACACTGCAGTGCCACTCCTAGATGGGCCCGGTGTTTGTGTCGGCCACTAGGGTCGCTTATCTTACTCACACAGCTACCTCATTGCGCCTCTTTTTTTCTTTGCATCATGTGCTGTTTGGGGAGTGTTTTTTGGAAGGGCCATCCTGCGTGACACTGCAGTGCCACTCCTAGATGGGCCCGGTGTTTGTGTCGGCCACTAGGGTCGCTTATCTTACTCACACAGCTACCTCATTGCGCCTCTTTTTTTCTTTGCGTCATGTGCTGTTTGGGGAGTGTTTTTTTGGAAGGGCCATCCTGCGTGACACTGCAGTGCCACTCCTAGATGGGCCCGGTGTTTGTGTCGGCCACTAGGGTCGCTTATCTTACTCACACAGCTATCTCATTGCGCCTCTTTTTTTCTTTGCGTCATGTGCTGTTTGGGGAGTGTTTTTTGGAAGGGCCATCCTGCGTGACACTGCAGTGCCACTCCTAGATGGGCCCGGTGTTTGTGTCGGCCACTAGGGTCGCTTATCTTACTCACACAGCTACCTCATTGCGCCTCTTTTTTTCTTTGCGTCATGTGCTGTTTGGGGAGTGTTTTTTGGAAGGGCCATCCTGCGTGACACTGCAGTGCCACTCCTAGATGGGCCAGGTGTTTGTGTCGGCCACTAGGGTCGCTTATCTTACTCACACAGCTACCTCATTGCGCCTCTTTTTTTCTTTGCGTCATGTGCTGTTTGGGGAGTGTTTTTTGGAAGGGCCATCCTGCGTGACACTGCAGTGACACTCCTAGATGGGCCCGGTGTTTGTGTCGGCCGCTAGGGTCGCTTATCTTACTCACACAGCTACCTCATTGCGCCTCTTTTTTTCTTTGCGTCATGTGCTGTTTGGGGAGTGTTTTTTGGAAGGGCCATCCTGCGTGACACTGCAGTGCCACTCCTAGATGGGCCCGGTGTTTGTGTCGGCCACTAGGGTCGCTTATCTTACTCACACAGCTACCTCATTGCGCCTCTTTTTTTCTTTGCATCATGTGCTGTTTGGGGAGTGTTTTTTGGAAGGGCCATCCTGCGTGACACTGCAGTGCCACTCCTAGATGGGTCAGGTGTTTGTGTCGGCCACTAGGGTCGCTTATCTTACTCACACAGCTACCTCATTGCGCCTCTTTTTTTCTTTGCGTCATGTGCTGTTTGGGGAGTGTTTTTTGGAAGGGCCATCCTGCGTGACACTGCAGTGCCACTCCTAGATGGGCCCGGTGTTTGTGTCGGCCGCTAGGGTCGCTTATCTTACTCACACAGCTACCTCATTGCGCCTCTTTTTTTCTTTGCGTCATGTGCTGTTTGGGGAGTGTTTTTTGGAAGGGCCATCCTGCGTGACACTGCAGTGCCACTCCTAGATGGGCCCGGTGTTTGTGTCGGCCACTAGGGTCGCTTATCTTACTCACACAGCTACCTCATTGCGCCTCTTTTTTTCTTTGCGTCATGTGCTGTTTGGGGAGTGTTTTTTGGAAGGGCCATCCTGCGTGACACTGCAGTGCCACTCCTAGATGGGCCAGGTGTTTGTGTCGGCCACTAGGGTCGCTTAGCTTACTCACACAGCTACCTCATTGCGCCTCTTTTTTTACTTTGCGTCATGTGCTGTTTGGGGAGTGTTTTTTGGAAGGGCCATCCTGCGTGACACTGCAGTGCCACTCCTAGATGGGCCCGGTGTTTGTGTCGGCCACTAGGGTCGCTTATCTTACTCACACAGCTACCTCATTGCGCCTCTTTTTTTCTTTGCGTCATGTGCTGTTTGGGGAGTGTTTTTTAGAAGGGCCATCCTGCGTGACACTGCAGTGCCACTCCTAGATGGGGCCGGTGTTTGTGTCGGCCACTAGGGTCGCTTAGCTTAGTCATCCAGCGACCTCGGTGCAAATTTTAGGACTAAAAATAATATTGTGAGGTGTGAGGTATTCAGAATAGACTGAAAATGAGTGGAAATTATGGTTTTTGAGTTTAATAATACTTTGGGATCAAAATGACCCCCAAATTCTATGATTTAAGCTGTTTTTTAGTGTTTTTTTTAAAAAACACCCGAATCCAAAACACCCGAATCCGACAAAAAAAATTCGGTGAGGTTTTGCCAAAACGCGGTCGAACCCAAAACACGGCCGTGGAACCGAACCCAAAACCAAAACACAAAACCCGAAAAATTTCAAGTGCACATCTCTAGTGAGCAGGCGCCATTTGAGCAAAGCAGCAGTAAGGGCATCGGGAAATGTGTGCTCTGCCCTCCCCTCATCCTGTACTGCGGGACTCTACCTTGCATAATGTATATACTGTGCTCTGGATGGCGTAGTGTGTACGACGTGCTCTGCCTGGCATAGTGTGTGCGACGTGCTCTGCCTGGCGTAGTGTGTACGACGTGCTCTGCCTGGCGTAGTGTGTACGACGTGCTCTGCCTGGCGTAGTGTGTGCGACGTGCTCTGCCTGGCGTAGTGTGTACGACGTGCTCTGCCTTGCGTAGTGTGTGCGACGTGCTCTGCCTGGCGTAGTGTGTACGACGTGCTCTGCCTGGCGTAGTGTGTACGACGTGCTCTAGCTGGCGTAGTGTGTACGACGTGCTCTAGCTGGCGTAGTGTGTGCAACGTGCTCTGCCTGGCGTAGTGTGTGCGACGTGCTCTGCCTGGCGTAGTGTGTGCGACGTGCTCTGCCTGGCGTAGTGTGTGCGACGTGCTCTGCCTGGCGTAGTGTGTATACTGTTCTCTGCCTGGTGTAATGTGTATAATGTGTTCTACTAATTGTATATCCTACTAATTGGATGCAATTTGGTGCAATGTACTAATGTGAACCCTCAATTTTTATATTTAAAAAAACTTTAAAGGGACAGGCAGACCTGCTCTTGTCACATATCCAGTGGGAAATAACACAATGCTTTCCAATCCCGTAAATCATGGACACAAAGTTATTTTTTTACAATGGCAACTGGCGCCTTTATTTGTTAAAAGCCATTACCTCCAGGACTACTAAGGTTAAACGTAGCCAGCAGAACAATTTAACCTGCCGCGGCATAGCTAATGAGGCCCTCAGTATAGGAAACAAGAGCCCTGGGAGGAGGCTGGCACTGGCAATCACAGCACAGGAAGAGACAGTGGGCGGGATGTACCAATCATATGCGGTACATCCCGCCCCTTACCACAGTGTTATTAATCGCATATGTACTAACATACGTGATTAGTAACACAACGTGCAGCTCTCCTGCCGGTCCCTGGACTTCTGGGATTATGACCCGGGACTCCCGTCTGCTGTTGCATAGAGTGACGGCCGTGGAGGATGCTGGGAGGGATCCGATCTTCTCCCTGTGACAGCACTGATGTGGGAAGAAGCCCATAGGCTTCTATAGGATAATGCCAGGTATAGCTGATGTTACCCTCCGCATCGGAAACCCAGCGTCTGGGTCTTAGGACATACAAGAAATGCTGTAAAAACCTGAAAAGGGGTTTTTACCACAATAAATAAATGAGAAAACTAAACTGTTATGGTTTACCCAAGAATCTTCACAGTTAGAAACTTTCATCTCTATACTGTAATTTTATCGCACACAGAATGTGTCTGTAAGCCAGGGGTGGCCAAACAGTCGATCACGATCGACTGGTCGATCGCGGACATGCGATTAGTCGATCGCGATCCGCCGCCAAGCCACCCGAAGCCGCGCCTCTCCTGCCTGCCGCTCTGCCTCCTCAGTCTGTCCTGCGGCAGTGACGGCCGAGTGTATAGCTCAAATCAGGTGCCGGTTCGTTAGCCAATGAGAGCTCGCTTAGCGGCGCCTGATTTGAGCTATACACGCTGCCGTCACCGCCGTAGATTAGACGGAGAGGCAGGGCGGCAGACAGGAGAAGCGCGCGCTGTGCTCTCCACACAGCAACGGTGAGTTCTTCTATGGGGGCATATCTGGCATTGTGGGCACATGACTCAGTGGGGGCATATCTGGCAATGTGGGACATATCTGGTAGAGATGAGCGGGTTCGGTTCCTCGGAATCCGAACCCGCCCGAACTTCATTTTTTTTTACACGGGGCCGAGCGACTCGGATCTTCCCGCCTTGCTCGGTTAACCCGAGCGCGCCCGAACGTCATCATCCCGCTGTCGGATTCTCGCGAGGCTCGGATTCTATCGCGAGACTCGGATTCTATATAAGGAGCCGCGCGTCGCCGCCATTTTCACAAGTGCATTGAGATTCATAGGGAGAGGACGTGGCTGGCGTCCTCTCCGTTTATAGAGAAGAGAGTGAGACTAGAGTAGAGAGAGACACAGTAGTAATTTTGGGGAGCATTAGGAGGAGTACTACTACTTGCTGAAGTGATAGATAGATAGATAGATAGATAGATAGTGTGACTGTATAATGTATATCTGACTTGTGGGGGAGACACTGACAGTGGGGAGCAGTTAGAGTCTGAGAGCAGGACTCAGGAGTACATATAACGTACAGTGCACACTTTTGCTGCCAGAGTGCCACACTGCCATTGTGACCACACTGACCACCAGTATAATATATATTGTGATTGTCTGCTTAGGAGTACTACTTGCAAGTTGCTGATAGTGTGACCAGTGACCTGACCACCAGTTTAATAATCACCACCAGTTTAATATATATATATATATATATATATATATATATATATATATATATATATATAATTGTATATAATATATATATAATATTGTATACCACCTACCCGTTTTTTTTTTTTTTTCTTTCTTCTTCTTTATACATACTACTATAGTAGCTTACTGTAGCAGTCTGCGGTGCTGCTGAGCTGACAGTGTCCAGCAGGTCCGTCATCAGTCATTACATAATAAATATATATACCTGTCCGGCTGCAGTACTAGTGATATTATATATATATATATATTGATTTCATCTCATTATCATCCAGTCTATATTAGCAGCAGACATAGTACGGTAGTCCACGGCTGTAGCTACCTCTGTGTCGGCAGTCGCTCGTCCATCCATAATTGTATACCACCTACCCGTGGTTTTTTTTCTTTCTTCTTTATACATACTACTATAGTAGCTTACTGTAGCAGTCTGCGGTGCTGCTGAGCTGACAGTGTCCAGCAGGTCCGTCATCAGTCATTACATAATAAATATATATACCTGTCCGGCTGCAGTACTAGTGTGATATTATATATATATATATTGATTTCATCTCATTATCATCCAGTCTATATTAGCAGCAGACACAGTACGGTAGTCCATGGCTGTAGCTACCTCTGTGTCGGCAGTCGCTCGTCCATCCATAATTGTATACCACCTACCCGTGGTTTTTTTTTCTTCTTTCTTCTTTATACATACTACTATAGTAGCTTACTGTAGCAGTCTGCGGTGCTGCAGAGCTGACAGTGTCCAGCAGGTCCGTCATCAGTCATTACATAATAAATATATCTACCTGTCTGGCTGCAGTACTAGTGTGATATTATATATATATATATATTGATTTAATCTCATTATCATCCAGTCTATATTAGCAGCAGACACAGTACGGTAGTCCACGGCTGTAGCTACCTCTGTGTCGGCAGTCACTCGTCCATCCATAATTGTATACCACCTACCCGTGGTTTTTTTTTCCTTCTTCTTTATACATACTACTATAGTAGCTTACTGTAGCAGTCTGCGGTGCTGCTGAGCTGACAGTGTCCAGCAGGTCCGTCATCAGTCATTACATAATAAATATATCTACCTGTCCGGCTGCAGTACTAGTGTGATATTATATATATATATATATTGATTTCATCTCATTATCATCCAGTCTATATTAGCAGCAGACACAGTACGGTAGTCCACGGCTGTAGCTACCTCTGTGTCGGCAGTCGCTCGTCCATCCATAATTGTATACCACCTACCCGTGTTTTTTTTTTTTTTCTTTCTTCTTTATACATACTACTATAGTAGCTTACTGTAGCAGTCTGCGGTGCTGCTGAGCTGACAGTGTCCAGCAGGTCCGTCATCAGTCATTACATAATAAATATATCTACCTGTCCGGCTACAGTACTAGTGTGATATTATATATATATATATATATATATATTGATTTCATCTCATTATCATCCAGTCTATATTAGCAGCAGACACAGTACGGTAGTCCATGGCTGTAGCTACCTCTGTGTCGGCAGTCGCTCGTCCATCCATAATTGTATACCACCTACCCGTGGTTTTTTTTTCTTCTTTCTTCTTTATACATACTACTATAGTAGCTTACTGTAGCAGTCTGCGGTGCTGCAGAGCTGACAGTGTCCAGCAGGTCCGTCATCAGTCATTACATAATAAATATATCTACCTGTCTGGCTGCAGTACTAGTGTGATATTATATATATATATATATTGATTTAATCTCATTATCATCCAGTCTATATTAGCAGCAGACACAGTACGGTAGTCCACGGCTGTAGCTACCTCTGTGTCGGCAGTCACTCGTCCATCCATAATTGTATACCACCTACCCGTGGTTTTTTTTTCTTTCTTCTTTATACATACTACTATAGTAGCTTACTGTAGCAGTCTGCGGTGCTGCTGAGCTGACAGTGTCCAGCAGGTCCGTCATCAGTCATTACATAATAAATATATCTACCTGTCCGGCTGCAGTACTAGTGTGATATTATATATATATATATATTGATTTCATCTCATTATCATCCAGTCTATATTAGCAGCAGACACAGTACGGTAGTCCACGGCTGTAGCTACCTCTGTGTCGGCAGTCGCTCGTCCATCCATAATTGTATACCACCTACCCGTGTTTTTTTTTTTTTTCTTTCTTCTTTATACATACTACTATAGTAGCTTACTGTAGCAGTCTGCGGTGCTGCTGAGCTGACAGTGTCCAGCAGGTCCGTCATCAGTCATTACATAATAAATATATCTACCTGTCCGGCTACAGTACTAGTGTGATATTATATATATATATATATATATATATATATATTGATTTCATCTCATTATCATCCAATCTATATTAGCAGCAGACACAGTACGGTAGTCCACGGCTGTAGCTACCCCTGTGTCGGCAGTCGCTCGTCCATCCATAATTGTATACCACCTACCCGGGTTTTTTTTTTATTCTTTCTTCTTTATACATACTACTATAGTAGCTTACTGTAGCAGTCTGCGGTGCTGCTGAGCTGACAGTGTCCAGCAGGTCCGTCATCAGTCATTACATAATAAATATATCTACCTGTCCGGCTGCAGTACTAGTGTGATATTATATATATATATATTGATTTCATCTCATTATCATCCAGTCTATATTAGCAGCAGACACAGTACGGTAGTCCACGGCTGTAGCTACCTCTGTGTCGGCAGTCGCTCGTCCATCCATAATTGTATACCACCTACCCGTGGGTTTTTTTTTTCTTTCTTCTTTATACATACTACTATAGTAGCTTACTGAAGCAGTCTGCGGTGCTGCTGAGCTGACAGTGTCCAGCAGGTCCGTCATCAGTCATTACATAATAAATATATCTACCTGTCCGGCTGCAGTACTAGTGTGATTTTATATATATATATATATATATATATATATATTGATTCCATCTCATTATCATCCAATCTATATTAGCAGCAGACACAGTACGGTAGTCCACGGCTGTAGCTACCTCTGTGTCGGCAGTCGCTCGTCCATCCATAATTGTATACCACCTACCCGTGGTTTTTTTTTTTTCTTCTTTATACATACTACTATAGTAGCTTACTGTAGCAGTCTGCGGTGCTGCTGAGCTGACAGTGTCCAGCAGGTCCGTCATCAGTCATTACATAATAAATATATATACCTGTCCGTCTGCAGTACTAGTGATATTATATATATATATATTGATTTCATCTCATTATCATCCAGTCTATAATAGCAGCAGACACAGTACGGTAGTCCACGGCTGTAGCTACCTCTGTGTCGGCAGTCGCTCGTCCATCCATAAGTATACTAGTATCCATCCATCTCCATTGTTTACCTGAGGTGCCTTTTTTTTTGTGCCTATTAAAATATGGAGAACAAAAATGTTGAGGTTCCAAAATTAGGGAAAGATCAAGATCCACTTCCACCTCGTGCTGAAGCTGCTGCCACTAGTCATGGCCGAGACGATGAAATGCCAGCAACGTCGTCTGCCATGTCATAGTACAGAGCATGTAAAATCCAAAACACCAAATATCAGTAAAAAAAGGACTCCAAAATCTAAAATAAAATTGTCGGAGGAGAAGCGTAAACTTGCCAATATGCCATTTACCACACGGAGTGGCAAGGAACGGCTGAGGCCCTGGCCTATGTTCATGGCTAGTGGTTCAGCTTCACATGAGGATGGAAGCACTCAGCCTCTCGCTAGAAAAATGAAAAGACTCAAGCTGGCAAAAGCACCGCAAAGAACTGTGCGTTCTTCGAAATCCCAAATCCACAAGGAGAGTCCAATTGTGTCGGTTGCGATGCCTGACCTTCCCAACACTGGACGTGAAGAGCATGCGTCTTCCACCATTTGCACGCCCCCTGCAAGTGCTGGAAGGAGCACCCGCAGTCCAGTTCCTGATAGTCAGATTGAAGATGTCAGTGTTGATGTACACCAGGATGAGTAGGATATGGGTGTTGCTGGCGCTGGGGAGGAAATTGACAAGGAGGATTCTGATGGTGAGGTGGTTTGTTAAAGTCAGGCACCCGGGGAGACACCTGTTGTCCGTGGGAGGAATATGGCCGTTGACATGCCTGGTGAAAATACCAAAAAAAATCAGCTCTTCGGTGTGGAAGTATTTCAACAGAAATGCGGACAACATTTGTCAAGCCGTGTGTTGCCTTTGTCAAGCTGTAATAAGTAGGGGTAAGGACGTTAACCACCTCGGAACATCCTCCCTTATACGTCACCTGCAGCGCATTCATAATAAGTCAGTGACAAGTTCAAAAACTTTGGGCGACAGCGGAAGCAGTCCACTGACCAGTAAATCCCTTCCTCTTGTAACCAAGCTCACGCAAACCACCCCACCAACTCCCTCAGTGTCAATTTCCTCCTTCCCCAGGAATGCCAATAGTCCTGCAGGCCATGTCACTTGCAATTCTGACGATTCCTCTCCTGCCTGGGCTTCCTCCGATGCATCCTTGCGTGTAACGCCTACTGCTGCTGGCGCTGCTGTTGTTGCTGCTGGGAGTCGATGGTCATCCCAGAGGGGAAATCGTAAGACCACTTTTACTACTTCCACCAAGCAATTGACTGTCCAACTGTCCTTTGCGAGGAAGATGAAATATCACAGCAGTCATCCTGCTGCAAAGCGGATAACTGAGGCCTTGGCATCCTGGGTGGTGAGAAACGTGGTTCCGGTATCCATCATTACTGCAGAGCCAACTAGAGACTTGTTGGAGGTACTGTGTCCCCGGTACCAAATACCATCTAGGTTCCATTTCTCTAGGCAGGCGATACCGAAAATGTACACAGACCTCAGAAAAAGAGTCACCAGTGTCCTAAAAAATGCAGCTGTACCCAATGTCCACTTAACCACGGACATGTGGACAAGTGGAGCAGGGCAGGGTCAGGACTATATGACTGTGACAGCCCACTGGGTAGATGTATGGACTCCCGCCGCAAGAACAGCAGCGGCGGCACCAGTAGCAGCATCTCGCAAACGCCAACTCTTTCCTAGGCAGGCTACGCTTTGTATCACCGGTTTCCAGAATACGCACACAGCTGAAAACCTCTTACGGCAACTGAGGAAGATCATCGCGGAATGGCCAGAAGAATTGCGGGACACTTTCGGCGTACAGGCACCACGTACAGAAGACTGGAGCAACACCAAAAACGCCTGTACCTGCCCTGCCATCATCTGAAGCAAGAAGTGGTAACGAGGTGGAATTCAACCCTATATATGCTTCAGAGGTTGGAGGAGCAGCAAAAGGCCATTCAAGCCTATACAATTCAGCACGATATAGGAGGTGGAATGCACCTGTCTCAAGCGCAGTGGAGAATGATTTCAACGTTGTGCAAGGTTCTGCTGCCCTTTGAACTTGCCACACGTGAAGTCAGTTCAGACACTGCCAGCCTGAGTCAGGTCATTCCCATCATCAGGCTTTTGCAGAAGAAGCTGGAGACATTGAAGGAGGAGCTAACACGGAGCGATTCCGCTAGGCATGTGGGACTTGTGGATGGAGCCCTTAATTCGCTTAACAAGGATTCACGGGTGGTCAATCTGTTGAAATCAGAGCACTACATTTTGGCCACCGTGCTCGATCCTAGATTTAAAACCTACCTTGGATCTCTCTTTCCGGCAGACACAAGTCTGCTGGGGTTCAAAGACCTGCTGGTGAGAAAATTGTCAAGTCAAGCGGAACGCGACCAGTCAACATCTCCTCCTTCACATTCTCCCGCAATTGGGGGTGCGAGGAAAAGGCTCAGAATTCCGAGCCCACCCGCTGGCGGTGATGCAGGGCAGTCTGGAGCGACTGCTGATGCTGACATCTGGTCCGGACTGAAGGACCTGTCAACGATTACGGACATGTCGTCTACTGTCACTGCATATGATTCTCTCCCCATTGAAAGAATGGTGGAGGATTATATGAGTGACCGCATCCAAGTAGGCACGTCACACAGTCCGTACTTATACTGGCAGGAAAAAGAGGCAATTTGGAGGCCCTTGCACAAACTGGCTTTATTCTACCTAAGTTGCCCTCCCACAAGTGTCTACTCCGAAAGAGTGTTTAGTGCCGCCGCTCACCTTGTCAGCAATCGGCGTACGAGGTTACTTCCAGAAAATGTGGAGAAGATGATGTTCATTAAAATGAATTATAATCAATTCCTCCGTGGAGACATTGACCAGCAGCAATTGCCTCCACAAAGTACACAGGGAGCTGAGATGGTGGATTCCAGTGGGGACGAATTGATAATCTGTGAGGAGGGGGATGTAAACGGTGATATATCGGAGGATGATGATGAGGTGGACATCTTGCCTCTGTAGAGCAAGTTTGTGCAAGTAGAGATTAATTGCTTCTTTTTTGGTGGGGGTCCAAACCAACCCGTCATTTCAGTCACAGTCGTGTGGCAGACCCTGTCACTGAAATGATGGGTTGGTTAAAGTGTGCATGTCCTGTTTATACAACATAAGGGTGGGTGGGAGGGCCCAAGGACAATTCCATCTTGCACCTCTTTTTTCTTTCATTTTTCTTTGCGTCATGTGCTGTTTGGGGAGTGTTTTTTGGAAGGGCCATCCTGCGTGACACTGCAGTGCCACTCCTAGATGGGCCCGGTGTTTGTGTCGGCCACTAGGGTCGCTTATCTTACTCACACAGCTACCTCATTGCGCCTCTTTTTTTCTTTGCATCATGTGCTGTTTGGGGAGTGTTTTTTGGAAGGGCCATCCTGCGTGACACTGCAGTGCCACTCCTAGATGGGCCCGGTGTTCGTGTCGGCCACTAGGGTCGCTTATCTTACTCACACAGCTACCTCATTGCGCCTCTTTTTTTCTTTGCGTCATGTGCTGTTTGGGGAGTGTTTTTTGGAAGGGCCATCCTGCGTGACACTGCAGTGCCACTCCTAGATTTGCCAGGTGTTTGTGTCGGCCACTAGGGTCGCTTATCTTACTCACACAGCTACCTCATTGCGCCTCTTTTTTTCTTTGCGTCATGTGCTGTTTGGGGAGTGTTTTTTGGAAGGGCCATCCTGCGTGACACTGCAGTGCCACTCCTAGATGGGCCCGGTGTTTGTGTCGGCCACTAGGGTCGCTTATCTTACTCACACAGCTACCTCATTGCGCCTCTTTTTTTCTTTGCGTCATGTGCTGTTTGGGGAGTGTTTTTTGGAAGGGCCATACTGCGTGACACTGCAGTGCCACTCCTAGATGGGCCCGGTGTTTGTGTCGGCCACTAGGGTCGCTTATCTTACTCACACAGCTACCTCATTGCGCCTCTTTTTTTCTTTGCGTCATGTGCTGTTTGGAGAGTGTTTTTTGGAAGGGCCATCCTGCGTGACACTGCAGTGCCACTCCTAGATGGGCCAGGTGTTTGTGTCGGCCACTAGGGTCGCTTAGCTTACTCACACAGCTACCTCATTGCGCCTCTTTTTTTTCTTTGCGTCATGTGCTGTTTGGGGAGTGTTTTTTGGAAGGGCCATCCTGCGTGACACTGCAGTGCCACTCCTAGATGGTCCCGGTGTTTGTGTCGGCCACTAGGGTCGCTTATCTTACTCACACAGCTACCTCATTGCGCCTCTTTTTTTCTTTGCGTCATGTGCTGTTTGGGGAGTGTTTTTTGGAAGGGCCATCCTGCGTGACACTGCAGTGCCACTCCTAGATGGGCCCGGTGTTTGTGTCGGCCACTAGGGTCGCTTAGCTTAGTCATCCAGCGACCTCGGTGCAAATTTTAGGACTAAAAATAATATTGTGAGGTGTGAGGTATTCAGAATAGACTGAAAATGAGTGGAAATTATGGTTTTTGAGGTTAATAATACTTTGGGATCAAAATGACCCCCAAATTCTATGATTTAAGCTGTTTTTTAGTCTTTTTTGAAAAAAACACCCGAATCCAAAACACACCCGAATCCGACAAAAAAAATTCGGTGAGGTTTTGCCAAAACGCAGTCGAACCCAAAACACGGCCGCGGAACCGAACCCAAAACCAAAACACAAAACCCGAAAAATTTCAAGTGCACATCTCTAATATCTGGCACTGTGGTGTCATACGTGGCACTGGGGTCATATCTGGCTCTGCGGGCACATGGCACTGTGGGGGCATATCTGGCAATGTGGGGTCATATGTGGCACTGGGGGCATATCTGGCTCTGCAGGCACATGGCACTGTTGGGGCATATCTGGCACTATGGGGGCACATGGCACTGTGGGGGCATATCTGTAATCTGGCGCTGTGGGGGCATATCTGGCACTGTGGGCACATGGCACTGTGGGGATATATCTGGCACTGTGGGGGCATATCTGGGACTGTGGGGGCATATCTGGCACTGTGGGCACATGGCACTGTGGGGGCATATCTGTAATCTGGCGCTGTGGGGGCATATCTGGCACTGTGGGCACATGGCACTGTTGGGGCATATCTATCTGGCACTGTGGGGGCATATCTGGCACTGTGGGCACATGGCACTGTGGGGGCATATCTATCTGGCACTGTGGGGGCATATCTGGCACTGTGGGCACATGGCACTGTGAGGGCATATTTGGCACTGTGGGCACATGGCACTGTGGGGGCATATCTGGCACTGTGGGGGCATATCTAGCACTGTGGGCACATGGCACCGTGGGGGCATGTGTTTCTGGCACTGTGGGGGCATATCTGTATCTGGCACTGTGGGCACATGGCACTGTGGGGGGCACTGTGGGGGCATATGTGTTTGAGGTTTTTACCTGTGGGGGCCAATGTGTTATTTCGTGTGAGGCAGTCATTACACTCTGTGCAGCAAGGCCACGTCCCTTTTTTTAAGTTATACCACGCCCGCTTTTTGTTATACCACGCCCACTTTTTGTTATACCACGCCCCTTTTTTGCGCCTAGGTAGATCACAAAAGCTTTTTAGCTTTCACAGTAGATCACCGACTCCAAAAGTCTGGCCGCCCCTGCTGTAAGCCCTATCCATCATAATGCTCGGCAGCCAGGTGTTCTGGCAGAAGCAGGAAAACTCGGCATCTCCACCCACCAGAGACAGCATTTAATACATAACATAAACCTGCTCTGGTGGTATGTTGCTCTTCATACTATAGTTTTTACCTACCGCTCAGTACACACCACTGAGTGGCAACAGACACGCCCATAGGTGGAGCTAGACACGCCCCTTGGGTCAAACCTGACACGCCTTCTCAACGACACGATTTGTGCGGCGTATTCTGCTAACACCTGCAATCTCCCTGAAAGCAGTTTTCAAAAGTAGGCAAGTATGGTGCAATGCAGCATGTGCAACATTGTCCCCATGTTGGTACTTAACTTCACAGTCTAGCAAGAAGAGAAGCTATTAGCAGGGTACAAGCCATCCTGAGAATTGTCCATCACTGCTGCAGCTCTCCGCCTGGGAAAGGAGGAGTGCCTGAGGGAGGCACAGTTGTACGGAGCTCAGAGCCTCAGACTGTGGGTGATCCTGTCAGGGTCATTGGTCATAGCCTGGATGGAGAGCTGTGCAAGCAGCTAAGGTTACTCTGAGCACTGTGAAGTCAGGCTGCAGGTAGACTGTCTTCCTGCAGCCATGGCTGGATTCAGAGGTGACACCGGGTCTGGTGACACACGGTGCGCACTCTGTATATTCCCGCCAAAAATGGGGGGTGGTCACGTTAAAAATTGGCATGGCTTCATGGGGAATCCCAATGTCATCACTCTTGGGGCGTGCCCAGCATCTCCGGAGGTGCTTGGCTGCCCCCGGAGGCAGTCTGCCTGCGCTGTTGTCTCCTCGTCTATGACAGGAGTCGGGTGCTACAGGAGAAAGCCACACCCAGCACCCAAATCCTGACACCCGGGTGTGGCCCACACCCCTGTTGTGATCCCACTGGCTGGATCGCCCTTCACTGTACTGGGGGGAGTGCAGGGAATTCCTAGGCAGCTGAGGGGCTGGCTCTGCCTCCTGAGAACGGCTACTGTTGGAAAATAACCTTCCAGCGGCCATCATGGGTGTTTCTGACATGGTTGCATCAGATGGGACTGTGTGATAGACAGCCCAGCTTGGCGTGGTCGCATCTGATGCATCTGCGCCAGGCAAGTGGTTAATGATTGAAGCCGGTATGACTCAATTTATAATGAATTTGTGACGATCCAGGTAATTCCTTATCAGTATTTACCTTCCAAATGCCTCCTGAGACTGTCCCAGTGTTCCAAGCCTGGATTCCATCTGCACTGTCTGCATGCAGCACGCTGCATCTCATTGTCTCTAATCTCTTTACTGTGATTCTGGCAGCTTCAGGGTTAGGTTTCACATGCAAGTTACAAACAATCTTTCCCTCCAAAAGCTAACATGGGCGCAGCCATGTTTTTCTAATCACATGTTACCTTTCAGCCTATCAGCTGCACTCTGCTCTCAGCCTGATTACACAGCAGCTGCACTCTGGTCTCTGGTTAATCAGCCAGCCAATCCCTGTTTCCCAGCTGGTATAAATATCTTGTTCCTGGGGTGGAAGGAGGTCAGTGCTTCAATTGTCTTCAGTGATTCTAGTGTGCAGTCCTCCCATGGACTTTCTCTGCAGTACAGCCTGACTCTGCAGTGTATTATCATTGCACCTTGTGACTGGCAGGTACCTGACACTGGCTTCCAGCTTCCAGCGGTGCTCTGCCCTGCCAGTAACCATCGGTGTTCCGCCATCGATCCCAAGTCTCCATCGGTGTTCCGCCATCGATCCCAAAGTAACCATCAGTGTTCCGTCATCGATTCCAAGTCACCATCGGTGTTCCGCCATCGATTCCAAGTCACCATCAGTGTTCCGTCATCGATCCCAAGTATTTCTCTGAACTGTGTTTCCTATTACCAGTACCAAGTCACAAGTATTCCTCTGAACTGTGTTTAATAAAACCTTTGAACTTTCCCTTGTTGTCGTGGTCACGCCTTCGGGCATTTGTTCTAAAGGTTCCCTGCATGTCCAATAACCCTGTACTGCCTCCCAGGTACACATATACCTCAGCCCTACAACTGAGGCTTCCCCCTGGTCAGCACCAGCCCTCAGTTGTGACAGTAAGCACTGACCTCTAATGGATCCGGCCGGAGACCAGGTCCAAGCGACCAGGCCGATGCAAGAACTTGCAGCCTGCCTTGAACGTCAGGGGGCTACACGGGGCTATGTGATTCGCTGTCTCCAGGACCTCTCCTCTCAGCTGGATGGAATACAAGTAACCCTCCGTGGTTCAGGGGCGTCCAGTGTGCCGACTGCAGTACCTTTGGTGGTATCCCCACCCACCATTCCCGTTTCTGCTCCTTGTCTCCATTTACCGACACCTGCCAAGTTTGATGGTTCCCCAAAAGCCTGTCGGGGTTTCCTAAATCAGTGTGAGATACATTTCGAGTTACAGCCTGGCAGTTTCCCAACTGACCGCACCAAGGTTGCTTACATCATCTCCCTCCTCAGTGGCTCCGCCCTAGATTGGGAATCACCTCTATGGGAGAAGTCTGATGCCCTGCTCTCTTCATACACAGATTTTGTGGCAACCTTCAGGTGCCTCTTTGACGAACCAGGTCGTGTGACCTCAGCCTCCTCTGATATCCTCCAGCTACATCAGGGGACACGAACAGTCAGTAAATATCTGGTACAGTACCAGATCCTAGCGTCCGAACTTTCCTGGAATGATGATGCTCTTTACTCAGCCCAAGGAGGGGCGTCTGTGTCTACAGCCCAAGGAGGGGCGTCTGTGTCTACAGCCCTAGGAGGGGTATCCAATGTTCAAGCTCTAGTAGGGGCATATGAGTCTTCTCAAAAAGGAGTTTCTGATCTGTCAACCCCAGGAGGGGTGCTGGAGAAAATAACCCTGAGAGAGGTGTCTGATTCGTCAACCCAAGGAGGGGTCACCAAAGTTTCAGCCCCAAGGGAAATATCCAGAGCCAAGTGTCCAGATGGAAATTTTTGTGCTACATGTTATGAACTCCAGTTTGCCGTCTTCAGAGAGCACCACCCTGTTGGCATCCAGCATGGACCAGGTCCAGGATGGTCTAACTGAACACTCGGATACCACTCATTCCGGTTCTAACTGTATTCTGACTCCTTCAGTTCCAGCTGATTCAACTGTCTCCAGACTCAATCCAGTTCCATCCGTAGGTCCAAAGACTCCTTCAGTTCCAGCTGATTCGAATGTCAATCCAAAGACTCCTCCGGTCCCAGCTGGTTCAAGCTTTTCTGGACCCAATCCGGTCCCATCCGTCTGTCCGGATCAGCCTCCTTTAGTTCCAGCCGACTCCAGTACCTTTGGATCTAATCCTGCCCTATCCGTCGGTCCAAAGTCTCCGCCGGTCTCAGCCGGTTCAAGTTTGTCTGGACTCAATCTGCTTTCGTCCATAGGTCCAGTACAGTCTCCTCTGGTTCCAGCCAGTTCAAGTTCATCAGGATTCAATCTAGATCCTTCCGTTTGTTCAGGTAAAGAACTTATAAGAAGTGTCCTGGGGCCACTCCTAAAGGAGGGGCTGCTGTCACGATCTAGGTAATTCCTTATCAGTATTTACCTTCCAAATGCCTCCTGAGACTGTCCCAGTGTTCCAAGCCTGGATTCCATCTGCACTGTCTGCATGCAGCACGCTGCATCTCATTGTCTCTAATCTCTTTACTGTGATTCTGGCAGCTTCAGGGTTAAGTTTCACATGCAAGTTACAAACAATCTTTCCCTCCAAAAGCTAACATGGGCGCAGCCATGTTTTTCTAATCACATGTTACCTTTCAGCCTATCAGCTGCACTCTGCTCTCAGCCTGATTACACAGCAGCTGCACTCTGGTCTCTGGTTAATCAGCCAGCCAATCCCTGTTTCCCAGCTGGTATAAATATCTTGTTCCTGGGGTGGAAGGAGGTCAGTGCTTCAATTGTCTTCAGTGATTCTAGTGTGCAGTCCTCCCATGGACTTTCTCTGCAGTACAGCCTGACTCTGCAGTGTATCATCATTGCACCTTGTGACTGGCAGTTACCTGACACTGGCTTCCAGCTTCCAGCGGTGCTCTGCCCTGCCAGTAACCATCGGTGTTCCGCCATCGATTCCAAGTCACCATCGGTGTTCCGCCATCGATCCCCAGTAACCATCGGTGTTCCGTCATCGATCCCAAGTCTCCATCGTTGTTCCGCCATCGATCCCAAGTCTCCATCGGTGTTCCGCCATCGATCCCCAGTAACCATCGGTGTTCCGCCATCGATCCCCAGTAATCATCGGTGTTCCATCATCGATCCCAAGTCTCCATCGGTGTTCCACCATCGATCCCCAGTAACCATTGGTTGTCCAACATCGATCCCCAGTAACCATCGGTGTTCCGCCATCGATCCCAAAGTAACCATCGGTGTTCCATCATCGATTCCAAGTCACCATCGGTGTTCCGTCATCGATCCCAAGTATTTCTCTGAACTGTGTTTCCTATTACCAGTACCAAGTCACAAGTATTCCTCTGAACTGTGTTTAATAAAACCTTTGAACTTTCCCTTGTTGTCGTGGTCACGCCTTCAGGCATTTGTTCTAAAGGTTCCCTGCATGTATAAGAACCCTGTACTGCCTCCCAGGTACACATATACCTCAGCCCCTACAACTGAGGCTTCCCCCTGGTCAGCACCAGCCCTCAGTTGTGACAGAATTGACTAGACTTTGTTGATTAAGGGCCTAATTCAGACCTGATCGCTGGGCTGCTTGTTGTCCTGCGATCAGATAGTCGCTGCCCAAGGGGGAGTGTAAATTCGCTGTGCAATTGTGCGATCGCATGTGTACGCCGAGCTGCAAATGTCCCCCAGTCATCGGACAGCTGCAAATCCGTTCCCACCTCACTCATCAGTGAATAGTTTTTCCACTGTGTGTGCAGTGTGTGCGCAGCCCAGGACTTACTCCTCCAGTGTGATGAGAACAGGCTGATCGGGGCCGGAGCTGACGTCACACACCCGCCCTGAAAATGCTTGGGAACGCCTGTTTTCCGTGACACTCCCAGAAAATGCCCAGTTACCACCCAAAAACGTCCGCTTCCTGTCAATCAGCATGTGACTGGCTGTGCGATTGAAATTTTCGCACCAGCCTGTCGCTGTTCGGCGATGCCTGTTGTTGTTTGGCGATGCGTGTGCGCATTGTGATGCATATACATGTGCAGTCTATCGATAATCGCCAGCAGTGCGAAAACGCACCGCAATGATCAGGTCTGAATCGGGCCCTTAAGCCACAACGCTGCAATATGTATATAGAAGCTGTATATGTAAATAATTAGGTGGGACACAGGTCCTCATTCAGCATGAATTGCAGTTGCAAATCTTCTCGCAGTCCTCGGCCTCACCACTCCCTGAACACCTCTCTCTGGCAATCAGGCAGAGGCATTCGCAAGCCTGCGATGCGATCACATGATCAGTTCTGCACATGCGCAGAAAGGGTCCTGTGCCTGCGCAGTTATACGATAAGCAGAAAACTGCGCAGGGGATCGGTTATGCGATCCATCCTCAATAACCCACACACAGTAGTGGCTCTTGCCCCGGGCAAGCAGGACTTTTGCCCGGGGCGCCACAGTCATGAGGGCGCTGCCACACAGTGTTCAGCCTGCTTTCACGGTGCCTGTTAATGCAGCTAGTCAGTGCTGACCCTACCTCCCACTTTCCCATGATTCCATGCTGTGAACCTAACGTCATCGCTCACCGCACAGCATTGTGGGACTCGGGAACGGCCACATGAAGGAAGGAGGTGCAGACTGAGCACGTGGCTGCACAGCATCAGGATGGCTTCTGCGTTCCGCGGACGGAGTGAGCAGCGGCAGGCCAGACTTAATGGACAAGTCATGACGTCTCTCCCATAGAGAGGAGTGGGTGGAGCAGCAGCAGGGGGCGGGAAGCAGGAGCGGGGTTGGTGATTATTGTTTTTTGTTTGTTTGTTTTTTGGGTTTGTTAGCGGCGCTACCAGTGAGCACAGCTACTCTGGGCACAACTACAGGGCACACAGCTACAAGGGGCAAATCTACTAGGGGAAAATCTACAGGGGGCACAAACCACGGGGCACAACTACTTGGGGCAAACCTATATGGGGCACAACTTCAGGGGGCATAACTACTCTGGGACCAACAACAGGGGGCACAACTACTCCAGGCACAACTACTGGGGGCAAATCTACAGGGGGCACAGCTACAGGATGCACAACTACTGGGGGCAAAACTACAGGGGGCCCAGCTACAGGGTGCACAACTAGTGGGGGCAAATCTACTGGGGGCACAGCTACAGGGGCCATAACTACTGGGGGCAAATCTACAGGTGGCACAGCTACTGGGGGCACAACTATTGGGGGAAATCTACAGCGGGCACAACTACTCCCGGCACAACTACAGGGGGCAAATCTACAGGGGGCACAGTTACAGGGTGCACAACTACTGGGGACAAATCTACAGAGGGCACAGCTAAAGGGTTCACATCTACTGGGGGCATAACTACTGGGGTTATAACTACAGGGGGCATAACTGTTGCCACGCCACTTCCCTATGAAGCCACATCTCTATTTTTTGGCACGCGCATCCAGCGCGCACTATGTTTGATCTGGGGGGGGGGCGAAGGAAACTTTCGTCCTGGGCGCCACAAGGTCTAGAACTGGCCACGCCCCTACAGAGCATTATGGGAACAGTAACATGAGAGGATCTTTCCTTTCTTGCAGCCAATAATTTTCAGAAATGCTGTATATGGAACACACGAAAGTCCCTGGACTAGACGCAGAAGCATTTTACTGAAAATTTTAATAAAACAGCATTTACTACAACGCCATTTTTTGTGCTTCTCAGGGCTCAGCAGCAGCCCCCCGCATGTTGGAGTTGGGGAATGAAGTAAGTAAGAGCAAGTTTCTTTTCACCTTGTCAAAAGGTGGGTGGTGGTGGGGGGCAATTTTATATTAAAGAAGGTGATGGTACAGTAAGTTAATGATTGCATAAAAAATTCAGGAGTTGATGTATCAAGCAGTGAAAAGAGTGGAGGTGGACCGGTGGAAAAGTTGCCCATAGTAACCAATCAGCTCCTACATATCAGTTTATAGAAACTTTCAAATATATCAAGGGTTTTAACAAAGTCCAGGAGGGAAACATTCTCCAAATGAAGAGAAGCAATAGGATACGAGGACATGCACTGAGGCTGGACGGGGGGAGGTTCAGGGGAAATTTGAGGAAAAATTACTTCACAGAAAGGGTAGTGGACAAGTGGAATAGCCTCCCATCGGAGGTGGTAGAAGCTAAGACAGTAGAGCAATTTAAACATGCATGGGATAGACATAAGGATATCCTTACAAAAAAATAAGGATCAATTAAGGTTAGAAATAAAAAAAAGGGGCAGACTAGATGGGCCAAGTGGTTCTTATCTGCCGAAAAATTCTATGTTTCTATGTACTTGATAGATGTTTCCTCAAAACCAATAGTTTGCTAGGGGCAACATCTCCCCTCGTTTCACTGTTTGATACATCAAGCCCTTAAATATTTAATCTTTCAATTTCACGTAGGAAGGCCAATCCCGGGCCATTTTTTCAATCCCGGGTATTAGGATTGAAAAAAGATCAATCTCGGGATTCCCGGGATTGTTTTTTCCCTATGAGGCCGCCCCTCTCCCTCCACCCTGCATCGCCAGCCCCGCACACATAACTCACCATACATCCAGGGTGGGTGGGTGAGAAACATCCTCTTCTACCCTCTCAGCAGCTCCCGGTGGCGGGTGATGGCGCAGCATGAGCTGTGACTGCACGTCGTGTTGCACAAGGGAGCCGGGAGGAGGGAGATGGACAGCGTCTGAGCATCCTTAGGACGCTCAACACTGATCCCTCAATACCCAGGATTGGAGCATCCAATCCCGGGATTCAATCCTGGCGGTTTTGGTGCCTAAATCCTGGTATCCCGCTGATCCTGATTTTAGCATTGGCCTCCCTAATCTCGCCCTTATGTTCTCTGTGAATAAGAACCTGTACAATGGGATTACACTTGCAACTGCGCTGTGCCTCCATTAAATATGTGTCATTGTATCCCACCACAACGTATGTGGAGGAAATGATATGGGAGATGTGTGTAGTGTTTAGGAACTTGAGCTAGCACATTGTCTTCCAGATCACTGTCTGACTGGAGATGTGAGGTATTGTTGGGTTCTATGTAGTGATGAGCAGGTTCGGTTCGTCGGGATCTGAATCCGCCTGAACTTCACCATTTTTTGCACGGTTCCGAGCAGACTAGGATCCTCCCGCCTTGCTCGGTTAACCCGAGAGCGCCCGAACGTCATCATCCCGAGGTCGGATTCTCGTGAGATTCGTATTCTATATAAAGAGCCGCGCGTCTGCACCATTTTTCACTTGTGCATTGTAGATGATCGTGAGAGGACGTGGCTGGCGTCCTCTCAGTTTCTATGTTCAGTGTGCTGCAAATATCTGTGCTCAGTGTGCTGCAAATATCTGTGCTAAGTGTGCTGCAAATATCTGTGCTCAGTGTGCTGCAAATATCTACGTTCTCTGCCTGAAAAATGCTCCATATCTGTGCTCAGTGTACTGCAAATATCTGTGCTCACACTGCTTTATTGTGGGGACTACCAGTATTATATAGGAGGAGTACAGTGCAGAGTTTTGCTGACCACCAGTATATAATATATAGCAGTACGGTACAGTAGGCCACTGCTCTACCTACCTCTGTGTCGTCAAGTATACTATCCATCCATACCTGTGGTGCATTTAAGTTGTGCGCAGTATACATATAGTAGTAGGACAGTGCATAATTTTGCTGACCACCAGTATATAATATATAGCAGTACGGTACAGTAGGCCACTGCTCTACCTACCTCTGTGTCGTCAAGTATACTATCAATCCATACCTATAGTGCATTTAAGTTGTGCGCAGTAAATATATAGTAGTAGGACAGTGCATAATTTTGCTGACCACCAGTATATAATACATAGCAGTATGGTACAGTAGTCCACTGCTCTACCTACCTCTGTGTTGTCAAGTATACTATCCATCCATACCTGTGGTGCATTTAAGTTGTGCGCAGTATATATAGTAGTAGGCCATTGCTATTGATATATTACTGCCATATAATTCCACTCATTAAAAAATGGAGAACAAAAATGTGGAGGGTAAAATAGGGAAAGATCAAGATCCACTTCCACCCCGCGCTGAAGCTGCTGCCACTAGTCATGGCCGAGACGATGAAATGCCATCAACGTCATCTGCCAAGGCTGATGCACAATGTCATAGTAGAGAGCATGTAAAATCCAAAAAACTAAAGTTCATTAAAATCTAAATTAAAAGCGTCTGAGGAGAAGCGTAAACTTGCCAATATGTCATTTACGACACGGATTGGCAAGGAACGGCTGAGGCCCTCTCCTATGTTCCTCATGACTAGTGGGTCAGCTTCACATGAGGATGGAAGCACTCATCCTCCCACTATAAAAATGAAAAGACTTAAGCTGGCAAAAGCACAGCAAAGAACTGTGCGTTCTTCTAAAACACAAATACCCAAGGAGAGTCCAATTGTGTCGGTTGCGATGCCTGACCTTCCCAACACTGGACGGGAAGAGGTGGCGCTTTCCACCATTTGCACGCCCCCTGCAAGTGCTGGAAGGAGCACCCGCAGTCCAGTTCCTGATAGTCAAATTGAAGCTGTCACTGTTGAAGTACACCAGGATGAGGATATGGGTGTTGCTGGCGCTGGGGAGGAAATTGACAAGGAGGATTCTGATGGTGAGGTGGTTTGTTTAAGTCAGGCACCCGGGGAGACACCTGTTGTCTGTGGGACGAATATGGCCGTTAACATGCCTGGTCAAAATACAAAAAAAAATCACCTCTTCGGTGTGGAATTAATTCAACAGAAATGCGGACAACTGGTGTCAGGCCATGTGTTGTCTTTGTCAAGCTGTAATAAGTAGGGGTAAGGACGTTAACCACCTTGGAACATCCTCCCTTATACGTCACCTAGATCACATTCATCAGAAGTCAGTGACAAGTTCAAAAACTTTGGGTGACAGCGGAAGCAGTCCACTGACAACTAAATCCCTTCCTTTTGTAACCAAGCTCCTGCAAACCACACCACCAACTCCCTCAGTGTCAATTTCCTCCTTACACAGGAAAGCCAATAGTCCTACAGGCCATGTCACTGGCAAGTCTGATGAGTCCTCTCCTGCCTGGGATTCCTCCGATGCATCCTTGAGTGTAACGCCTACTGCTGCTGGCGCTGCTGTTGTTGCTGCTGGGAGTCGATGGTCATCCCAGAGGGGAAGTCGGAAGACCACTTGTACTACTTCCACCAAGCAATTGACTGTCCAACAGTCCTTTGTGAGGAAGATGAAATATCACAGCAGTCATCATGCTGCAAAGCGGATAACTGAGGCCTTGGCATCCTGGGCGGTGAGAAACGTGGTTCTGGTATCCATCATTACTGCAGAGCCAACTATAGACTTGTTGGAGGTACTGTGTCCCCGGTACCAAAAACCATCAAGGTTCCATTTCTCTAGGCAGGCGATACCGAAAATGTAGACAGACCTCAGAAATAGAGTCACCAGTGTCCTAAAAAATGCAGTTGTACCCAATGTTCACTTAACCACGGACAAGTGGACAAGTGGAGCAGGGCAGACTCAGGACTATATGACTGTGACAGCCCACTGGATAGATTGCCTCCCGCAGCAAGAACAGCAGCGGCGGCACCATTAGCAGCATCTCGCAAACGCAAACTCGTTCCTAGGCAGGCTACGCTTTGTATCACCGCTTTCCAGAAGAGGCACACAGCTGACAACCTCTTACGGAAACTGAGGAACATCATCGCAGAATGGCTTACCCCAATTGGACTCTCCTGGGGGTTTGTGACATCGGACAACGCCACCAATATTGTGCATGCATTACATGTGGGCAAATTCCAGCACGTCCCATGTTTTGCACATACATTGAATTTGGTGATGCAGAATTATTTAAAAAACGACAGGGGCGTGCAAGAGATGCTGTTGGTGGCCCGAAGAATTGCAGGCCACTTTCGGCATTCATCCACGTGCCGAAGACTGGAGCACCAGCAAACACTCCTGAACCTGCCCTGCCATCATCTGAAGCAAGAGGTGGTAATGAGGTGGAATTCAACCCTCTATATGCTTCAGAGGATGGAGGAGCAGCAAAAGGCAATTCAAGCCTATACAGCTACCTATGATATAGGCAAAGGAGGGGGAATGCACCTGACTCAAGCGCAGTGGAGAATGATTTCAATGTTGTGCAAGGTTCTGCATCCCTTTGAACTTGCCACACCTGAAGTCAGTTCAGACACTGCCAGCCTGAGTCAGGTCATTCCCCTCATCAGGCTTTTGCAGAAGAAGCTGGAGACATTGAAGGAGGAGCTAAAACAGAGCGATTCCGCTAGGCATGTGGGACTTGTGGATGGAGCCCTTAATTCGCTTAACCAGGATTCACGGGTGGTTAATCTGTTAAAATCAGAGCACTACATTTTGGCCACCGTGCTCGATCCTAGATTTAAAACCTACGTTGTATCTCTCTTTCCGGCAGACACAAGTCTGCAGAGGTTCAAAGACCTGCTGGTGAGAAAATTGTCAAGTCAAGTGGAACATGACCCATCAATAGCTCCTCCTTCACATTCTCCCGCAACTGGGGCTGCGAGGAAAAGGCTAAGAATTCCGAGCCCACCCACTGGCGGTGATGCAGGGCAGTCTGGAATGAGTACTGACATCTGGTCCGGACTGAAGGACCTGCCAACGATTACTGACATGTCATCTACTGTCACTGTATATGATTCTCTCCCCATTGAAAGAATGGTGGAGGATTATATGAGTGACCGCATCCAAGTAGGCACGTCAGACAGTCCGTACGTATACTGGCAGGAAAAAGAGGCAATTTGGAGGCCCTTGCACAAACAGGCTTTTATTTTACCTAAGTTGCCCCCCCTCCAGTGTGTACTCCGAAAGAGTGTTTAGTGCAGCCGCTCACCTTGTCAGCAATCGGCGTACGAGGTTACTTCCAGAAAATGTGGAGAAGATGATGTTCATCAAAATGAATTATAATCAATTCCTCCGTGGAGACATTCACCAGCAATTGCCTCCAGAAAGTACACAGGGACCTGAGATGGTGGATTCCAGTGGGGACGAATTAATAATCTGTGAGGAGGGGGATGTACACAGTGAAAGGGGTGAGGAATCAGATGATGAGGAGGAGGTGGACATCTTGCCTCTGTAGAGCCAGTTTGTGCAAGGAGAGATTGATTGCTTCTTTTTTGGTGGGGGCCCAAACCAACCAGTCATTTCAGTCACAGTCGTGTGGAAGACCCTGTCGCTGAAATGATGGGTTTGTTAAAGTGTGCATGTCCTGTTTATACAACATAAGGGTGGTTGGGAGGGCCCAAGGACAATTCCATCTTGCACCTCTTTTTTCTTTCATTTTTCTTTGCATCATGTGCTGTTTGGGGACTATTTTTTGAAGTGCCATCCTGTCTGACACTGCAGTGCCACTCCTAGATGGGCCAGGTGTTTGTGTCGGCCACTTGGGTCGCTTAGCTTAGTCACACAGCTACCTCATTGTGCCTCTTTTTGTCTTTACATCATGTGCTGTTTGGGGACTATTTTTTGAAGTGCCATCCTGTCTGACACTGCAGTGCCACTCCTAGATGGGCCAGGTGTTTGTGTCGGCCACTTGGGTCGCTTAGCTTAGTCACACAGCTACCTCATTGCACCTCTTTTTTTCTTTGCATCATGTGCTGTTAGGGGACAATTTTTTTTATCTGCCATCCTGTCTGACACTGCAGTGCCACTCCTAGATGGGCCAGGTGTTTGTGTCGGCCACTTGGGTCGCTTAGCTTAGTCACACAGCTACCTCATTGCGCCTCTTTTTGTCTTTGCATCATGTGCTGTTTGGGGACTATTTTTTGAAGTGCCATCCTGTCTGACACTGCAGTGCCACTCCTAGATGGGCCAGGTGTTTGTGTCGGCCACTTGGGTCGCTTAGCTTAGTCACACAGCTACCTCATTGTGCCTCTTTTTGTCTTTGCATCATGTGCTGTTTGGGGACTATTTTTTGAAGTGCCATCCTGTCTGACACTGCAGTGCCACTCCTAGATGGGCCAGGTGTTTGTGTCGGCCACTTGGGTCGCTTAGCTTAGTCACACAGCTACCTCATTGCACCTCTTTTTTTCTTTGCATCATGTGCTGTTAGGGGACAATTTTTTTTATCTGCCATCCTGTCTGACACTGCAGTGCCACTCCTAGATGGGCCAGGTGTTTGTGTCGGCCACTTGGGTCGCTTAGCTTAGTCACACAGCTACCTCATTGCGCCTCTTTTTGTCTTTGCATCATGTGCTGTTTGGGGACTATTTTTTGAAGTGCCATCCTGTCTGACACTGCAGTGCCACTCCTAGATGGGCCAGGTGTTTGTGTCGGCCACTTGGGTCGCTTAGCTTAGTGATCCAGCGACCTCGGTGAAAATTTTAGGACTAAAAATAATATTGTGAGGTGTAAGGTGTTCAGAATATACTGGAAATGAGTGGAAATTATGTTTATTGAGGTTAATAATACTATGGGATCAAAATGACCCCCAAATTCTATGATTTAAGCTGTTTTTGAGGGTTTTTTGTAAAAAAAACAAACGAACCAAAACACACCAGATTCAGAAAAAAAAATTTCAGGAAGTTTTTGCCAAAACGCGTCCGAATCCAAAACACGTCCGCGGAACCGAATCCAAAACCAAAACACAAAACCCGAAAAATTTCCGGTGCACATCACAAGTTCTATGTGACTGATCACCTTCTTGCCTCCAGTGACTTCCCCTTGGCTCCTTGACAAATAAGTTATGGACTCCCAAAGTGAGAGATGTATCAAACCTATTAAAGGTGACATGTGGAGAAGTTACCCATAGCAACCGATCTGCTTTTAGCTATCATTTTGTAGAATGCACTTGATTATATATACCAGCTACTGTAGAAGCAAGTTCTCTACTTGTCCTCCTTAGAAGGAATGATGGAGCTATTTCAGGTTGGATCACAAATAGCAAACCAACCGGAATTATTATGAATTGCTGCGGGTGCATGCACAGTACCCATCCCCCGTATACACCCGCACTTTCAACGGGGGGGGCGCAGAAAATTACATTGCCTCTTCTTGTCAATCAGGCAGAGGCGGTCGCGGGGTGAGGGCGGCAACTCTCCGTTTCCAGGCCGGAGACGGAGTGTTGCGGGGGTAGTGCAGTGCGAATGAGGGGCAGAGGTGGCCAAACGGGGGCGTGTCAGGGGCGTGATTATGGCAGTTGCGTGATGTCACATGCGGCCGCTGCGATCAAGAACATAGCGTCGGGCCTCCTGCACTGGCAGGGGGCTTCACAAATTTCTATGATGAAGCAGAAATTGCAAGGTGATCGCAATCTCTGCTTCATCAAGGGGGGAAGAGGCGGCGGTCAGCAATTTGCAATCCTTACTGAATTAGGCCCGATATGCAGTATCTCCTTCCAGATGCAACTAAAGTGTATATTGATGCAGTTATAGATATACTGTCATTTTAAATTCACATATCACAAGAATTATGCAACTCCTCGCTGATGTTTGGTATAATGAGGCAGTTCTAGAAAATCTAGAATAGTGTGGAAACTCACATTTTGACACATATTAGACATGCGTCATAATTAAATTCCTGAAAAGTGCATAATATATGTTTAAAATAATTACTAAAGTGCAGGTTTATAGAAGTGTAGATGTTGCCCATAGCAATCGATCAGATTCTTGCTATTATCTTTTAGAATGTGCTAGATAAATAAGTAGAATCTAATTGGTTGCTATGAGCAACATCACTTCTAAAAACCCATACTTTCGTAAATATACCCCATGGTATAAAAGGTTCTTCTGCAAAAGGCAAAATACAATCAGCCAGGTAGAAGTCACCTCACCTGTTGTCTTTATGTAGATAAACATGACACATATGATGACCAGTTTGAGGGAAGCAGAGATGGACACAGTGATCACTAGATTTTGTCCTTTCTTAGGGGATTCCTTTGATTCCTTAGAAGATTCTACAGAACACATGAAATTAATCAATTTGTGATGTAGGAATAATATTGATTAAAATGCTTTTGCTGTATTAATGTTTCAATATATTCTAAATACTGTATATGTAAACCTTTAAACATACACCTCGGCAACCTGAAGACCACCCCCTTATATGTCACTGAAACTTGTACTTTGTATGATTAGCTAATTTTTTACTTCACTGTGATTGGAGGGCATGTAATGAGCCCCCTCTTTCTTTGGTATAATTAAAAAGCTCTCTGTCACAGGAAGGACAGAGCAGTGTTATACTGACAACTGTGTCTAGTGTGATTTCTTGCTCCCCAGCCGGCTGTATCCAGAATCTTCAAGACGGAAGGGCTACTAAGGTGTTGTAATAGGTGTAGGCCTTATTACCCCAACATTTCCTGGGGGCTCATCTGGGATTCCTTCACATTCCTGCCGCCACTGACCAGACCAACCCCTGATGCCCAGGAACCAGCTGAAATAATCTGTACAGTGGGGTAAGCAAATACAAGTGTCTTTGCACCTTCTTAACCTCTTTCAGCTCTTCCTGAGGTATAATGTGGTTCAGTGGGGACGGGCTAGCGGGGATCCAAGAATCCAGTAACCTTCTGTCTGTAAAGTATAAGTTGTCTTGTTATTAGTGTATGACTGCATGATAGGAGTGTGTTGTATGAGTGGTACATGAGATGAATATAAAAGGCTGGCAAAATTGATCAGAGGACCAAAGACTACCCCTTCCTGAATGCAACCTAAAGGCTTGTCCTGTCTTTTGGGAACGGAGCCCCTGGGTCCAAAGATCTTTTTTTTGCAGATAGACCTTGGTGAGAAAAAAGTGATACGTGGACATTCTTAAGTCAGGTGTCTGGATACGTACCCACGATTCCAGGTCAGGGTCCTTCACGTTTCCTCTAGGTGACCCTACGGGGCTCCTAAGGCTGGAGGGTGTCGTGTATGACATTTGTGTTATATGTCTAGATTGCCAGATTTATGTTAGAACTGTATTTGTTTTGCTTAAACGTTCAGTCTTAGCAGCACTAAAAATTGTAGGAATTGCAAATACTGTAGGTCTGTTTTTTGTATCTGGGTGGAAGACAGGGAGGTGGGGGAAACAGTGGTCATTGTAGGAACACATCTCAATTAGAAAATATCTGTCACAAGTTGTATAATAAGATAGGTGAAAGGTGATCACATATTATCCAGTAAATTGTATTTCTGTACAGACACACAGTATGTGTCCTGTAGTCCAGCCCTATATACCTGTTACATCAGATTATATATATAAGAATTATTATTTTAAGGGGATAACCTGAAGATCAGAGTATCAGAAATAGCAGATGGATGAGGGCACAGAAATTGGAATAATTACGTTAGTGTGTCTCTTAGCGCTGGTAGTCGTATTATACTGTCTTTAGGAATCTAGGCGGGGGTACAAGGTGATAGGAAAATACTAAATGGTGGAATAAGGGCCTAGTGATCTTAGTTGTGCACATTGTCCCTCATTCCGAGTTGATCGCTTGCTACGGATTTTCGCAGCGCAGCGATTATGGCAGAATGGGGCTAATCTGCGCATGCATGTGCACCGCAATGCGCACGCGCCTCATACGTGTACAATGAGCATCGTGGTTTTGCACAGGATCTAGCGATGCTTTCAGTCGCACTGGCGAATGCAAGGAGATTGACAGGAAGTGACCATTTTCTGGGAGTGTTTGGAAAAATGCAGGCGTGGCCGGGAGTTTGCTGGACGGGTATCTGACGTCATTTCTGCGTCACTCTTCACAGCAATCATCACACAAAATAAGTAAATACAGGGTTAGTCTTGTTCTGCACAAAATGTGTTTGCAGGCACTCTGCTGCACAGGCGTTCGCACTCCTGCAATGCTAAAATACACTCCCCCATGGGCGAAGACTATGCGTTTGTACGGCTGCTAAAAGTAGCTAGCGAGCAATGAACTCGGAATGAGGGCCATTGTACAGGAGTTTTAAAGTTCCAAACAAAAGGAGATCCCATACCCACATTTACGGGGGATCCTGCTTACAGGATCAACTCCAGGGGTGTGCATTAGAGAATCACATTTAAAAAAAAGTCACAACACGCACTGACCATATTGGTGGGGACACATGCATCAGACCACAATTACCTAAAGAAATTACAAGGCATTATCTGGGTATCACTGGTGTTAAATTTGCTCATGAATAAAAGAGGTACAGGAGCAAAAGCAGGGCAAATATTTTTGTCTTTACAAAAGGATACAGGAGGTAATAGGAGTGGTGGTATATAAGGTAATTGAATCTAGAGAGAGGATAAAATAAGGACCTTGAAAGCGTCAGGCTATACATAATGTATCTGTGACCAGGAACCCATACGGAGGCACTAAGGTAACTGTGACCATTAACCCATATGGGGGCACAGGGGAGCAAGGTTATGGCGGATGAAGTGCCCAAGACTCCCATTGAGATAGTCAGACAAAAGGAAGGTCCTGAAGCCATTAAGGGAATACAAAAATTATCCAAAAGGTCAGGATTTCCCCCTCAGGGGACTTTCGATTTCAAGAGATGGGATTTTTTTTTAAGGGAACAGAATGTTTGGATAAAAAAAGACTGAAAATAAACATCAAGAAGAAATGTGGAAGAGAGTAGCGGCAGAATATCGGCCCAAAGAAGAACCAGAATTTTTAGAAGACATAGCATGGGACATACAGATACCAGTATTAAACCCACCAACAAAAGTGACACCATTGACTCAGGTACCACCACCATTTGTATCTAACACAGCACCAACCCCGACTACACCTGCAGCACCCTTACACCACTCACCAGTACCTAATGTGGTACTGAAGAAAAGAAATGACAAGTGGTATACAGTTTCCTCAGAACCATACAAACCAATATATCCAGATCTGCAAAAGGAATTGAGACAGAGAAAGTGTCCACAATGTTACCAATGTATACCTGAAGGATATGAACATTGCCTCTTTTGTGATAATTGGGTACCCCCCAACGAACCACCCTGTGACAATAGCCAGAACACACCCATAATGTCTAAGAACAACCCGTTTCTGGCAAATAGTCCCCAGACTATTGGGAAAAGGATAATACATAGAAGAGAACAGTGTAAGAAAATACAATCAGGGGAACTTAGTACACCATGTTCATGTAATACCTGTGCACCACATGTCCAGATGTTTTATCAGATACAGCCACCACCATATCCTGAAGAGACCACCACGGCATACCCAGTATCTGTACAAAAGACTTGAGACCTTAATGCCACGGAACTAGAAATTTTGTTAGACAACAGGAACAACACAGACCATGGGCTGCATCAGATATAAATGACATAATTTCAAAGCTCCAGACTAGTGATGAGCGGGTTCGGTTCCTCGGAATCCGAACCCGCCCGAACTTCACCCTTTTTTGCACGGGTCCGAGCAGACTCGGATCCTCCCGCCTTGCTCGGTTAACCCGAGCGCGCCCGAACGTCATCATCCCGCTGTCGGATTCTCGCGAGGCTCGGATTCTATCGCGAGACTCGGATTCTATATAAGGAGCCGCGTGTCGCCGCCATTTTCACACGTGCATTGAGATTGATAGGGAGAGGACGTGGCTGGCGTCCTCTCCGACTTTAGAAAGATTAGACAGTCCACTTGGATTCTGATTGATTTACTAATTTGGGGGAGCATTAGGAGTACTACTTGCTGATAGTGTGACCAGTGACCACCAGTTTAATTAATCCGTTCTCTGCCTGAAAAAAAACGATACAGTCACAGTCACATACCATATCTGTGCTCAGCCTCAGTGTGCTGCATGATAATATCATCTATGTATATCTGACTGTGCTGAGTAGTGCTCACTGCTCACACAGCTTAATTGTGGGGGAGACTGGGGAGCAGTTATAGCAGGAGTACATATTTAACAGTGCACACTTTTGCTGCCAGAGTGCCAGTGTGACTGACCAGCAGTGACCACCAGTATATTGTCTGCCTGAAAAAGTTAAACACTCGTGTGGTGTTTTTTTTTTTAATTCTATAAACGCATTCTGCTGACAGTGTCCAGCAGGTCCGTCATTCATTATATTTCTATCTTCTTCATACTAGTAGTTTAGGAGTCTGCAGTGCTGACAGTGTCCAGCAGGTCCGTCATTATACAATATATACCTGTCCTGCAGTAGTGATATATATATATTTTTTATATCATTATCATCCAGTCTATACTAGCAGACGCAGTACGGTAGTCCACGGCTGAAGCTACCTCTGTGTCAGCAATCGCTCGTCCATAATTGTATACCTACCTGTGGTGGGTTTTTTTTTTCTATCTTCTTCATACTAGTAGTTTAGGAGTCTGCAGTGCTGACAGTGTCCAGCAGGTCCGTCATTATACAATATATACCTGTCCTGCAGTAGTGATATATATATATTTTTTATATCATTATCATCCAGTCTATGCTAGCAGACACAGTACGGTAGTCCACGGCTGTAGCTACCTCTGTGTCGGCAGTCGCTCGTCCATAATTGTATACCTACCTGTGGTGGGTTTTTTTCTTCTATCTTCTTCATACTAGTAGTTTAGGAGTCTGCAGTGCTGACAGTGTCCAGCAGGTCCGTCATTATACAATATATACCTGTCCTGCAGTAGTGATATATATATATTTTTATATCATTATCATCCAGTCTATACTAGCAGACGCAGTACGGTAGTCCACGGCTGTAGCTACCTCTGTGTCGGCAGTCGCTCGTCCATAATTGTATACCTACCTGTGGTGGTTTTTTTTTTTTCTATCTTATTCATACTAGTAGTTTAGGAGTCTGCAGTGCTGACAGTGTCCAGCAGGTCCGTCAGTATACAATATATACCTGTCCTGCAGTAGCGATATATATATATATTTTTTTTATATCATTATCATCCAGTCTATACTAGCAGACGCAGTACGGTAGTCCACGGCTGTAGCTACCTCTGTGTCGGCAGTCGCTCGTCCATAATTGTATACCTACCTGTGGTGGGGTTTTTTTTTTCTATCTTCTTCATACTAGTAGTTTAGGAGTCTGCAGTGCTGACAGTGTCCAGCAGGTACGTCATTATACAATATATACCTGTCCTGCAGTAGTGATATATATATATTTTTTATATCATTATCATCCAGTCTATACTAGCAGACGCAGTACGGTAGTCCACAGCTGTAGCTACCTCTGTGTCGGCAGTCGCTCGTCATCCATAAGTATACTAGTATCCATCCATCTCCATTGTTTACCTGAGGTGCCTTTTAGTTGTGCCTATTAAAATATGGAGAACAAAAATGTTGAGGTTCCAAAAATAGGGAAAGATCAAGATCGACTTCCACCTCGTGCTGAAGCTGCTGCCACTAGTCATGGCCGAGACGATGAAATGCCATCAACGTCGTCTGCCAAGGCCGATGCCCAATGTCATAGTACAGAGCATGTAAAATCCAAAACACCAAATATCAGTAAAAAAAGGACTCAAAAATCTAAAATAAAATCATCGGAGGAGAAGCGTAAACTTGCCAATATGCCATTTACCACACGGAGTGGCAAGGAACGGCTGAGGCCCTGGCCTATGTTCATGGCTAGTGGTTCAGCTTCACATGAGGATGGAAGCACTCAGCCTCTCGCTAGAAAAATGAAAAGACTTAAGCTGGCAAAAGCACAGCAAAGAACTGTGCGTTCTTCGAAATCACAAATCCACAAGGAGAGTCCAATTGTGTCGGTTACGATGCCTGACCTTCCCAACACTGGACGTGAAGAGCATGCGCCTTCCACCATTTGCACGCCCCCTGCAAGTGCTGGAAGGAGCACCCGCAGTCCAGTTCCTGATAGTCAGATTGAAGATGTCAGTGTTGAAGTACACCAAGATGAGGAGGATATGTGTGTTGCTGGCGCTGGGGAGGAAATTGACAAGGAGGATTCTGATGGTGAGGTGGTTTGTTTAAGTCAGGCACCCGGGAAGACACCTGTTGTCCGTGGGAGGAATATGGCCATTGACATGCCTGGTGAAAATACCAAAAAAATCAGCTCTTCAGTGTGGAAGTATTTTAACAGAAATGCGGACAACATTTTTCAAGCCGTGTGTTGCCTTTGTCAAGCTGTAATAAGTAGGGGTAAGGACGTTAACCATCTCTGAACATCCTCCCTTATACGTCACCTGCAGCGCATTCATCATAAGTCAGTGACAAGTTCAAAAACTTTGGGCGACAGCGGAAGCAGTCCACTGACCAGTAAATCCCTTCCTCTTGTAACCAAGCTCACGCAAACCACCCCACCAACTCCCTCAGTGTCAATTTCCTCCTTCCCCAGGAATGCCAATAGTCCTGCAGGCCATGTCACTGGCAATTCTGACGAGTCCTCTCCTGCCTGGGATTCCTCCAATGCATCCTTGAGTGTAACGCCTACTGCTGCTGGCGCTGCTGTTGTTGCTGCTGGGAGTCGATGGTCATCCCAGAGGGGAAGTCGTAAGACCACTTTTACTACTTCCACCAAGCAATTGACTGTCCAACAGTCCTTTGCGAGGAAGATGAAATATCACAGCAGTCATCCTGCTGCAAAGCGGATAACTGAGGCCTTGGCATCCTGGGCGGTCAAAAACGTGGTTCCGGTATCCATCATTACTGCAGAGCCAACTATAGACTTGTTGGAGGTACTGTGTCCCCGGTACCAAATACCATCTAGGTTCCATTTCTCTAGGCAGGCGATACCGAAAGTGTACACAGACCTCAGAAAAAGACTCACCAGTGTCCTAAAAAATGCAGTTGTACCCAATGTCCACTTAACCACGGACATGTGGACAAGTGGAGCAGGGCAGACTCAGGACTATATGACTGTGACAGCCCACTGGGTAGATGTATTGACTCCCGCCGCAAGAACAGCAGCAGCGGCAACAGTAGCAGCATCTCGCAAACGCCAACTCTTTCCTAGGCAGGCTACGCTTTGTATCACCGCTTTCCAGAATACGCACACAGCTGAAAACCTCTTACGGCAACTGAGGAAGATCATCGCAGAATGGCTTACCCCAATTGGACTCTCCTGTGGATTTGTGGCATCGGACAACGCCAGCAATATTGTGTGTGCATTAAATCTGGGCAAATTCCAGCACGTCCCATGTTTTGCACATACCTTGAATTTGGTGGTGCAGAATTATTTAAAAAACGACAGGGGCGCGCAAGAGATGCTGTCGGTGGCCAGAAGAATTGCGGCACACTTTCGGAGTACAGGCACCATGTACAGAAGACTGGAGCACCACCAAAAACGCCTGAACCTGCCCTGCCATCATCTGAAGCAAGAAGTGGTAACGAGGTGGAATTCAACCCTCTATATGCTTCAGAGGTTGGAGGAGCAGCAAAAGGCCATTCAAGCCTATACAACTGAGCACGATATAGGAGGTGTAATGCACCTGTCTCAAGCGCAGTGGAGAATGATTTCAACGTTGTGCAAGGTTCTGCAACCTTTTGAACTTGCCACACGTGAAGTCAGTTCAGACACTGCCAGCCTGAGTCAGGTCATTCCCCTCATCAGGCTTTTGCAGAAGAAGCTGGAGACATTGAAGGAGGAGCTAACACAGAGCGATTCCGCTAGGCATGTGGGACTTGTGGATGGAGCCCTTAATTCGCTTAACAAGGATTCACGGGTGGTCAATCTGTTGAAATCAGAGCACTACATTTTGGCCACCGTGCTCGATCCTAGATTTAAAACCTACCTTGGATCTCTCTTTCCGGCAGACACAAGTCTGCAGGGGTTCAAAGAACTGCTGGTGAGAAAATTGTCAAGTCAAGCGGAACGCGACCTGTCAACATCTCCTCCTTCACATTCTCCCGCAACTGGGGGTGCGAGGAAAAGGCTCAGAATTCCGAGCCCACACGCTGGCGGTGATGCAGGGCAGTCTGGAGCGACTGCTGATGCTGACATCTGGTCCGGACTGAAGGACCTGACAACGATTACGGACATGTCGTCTACTGTCACTGCATATGATTCTCTCCCCATTCAAAGAATGGTGGAGGATTATATGAGTGACCGCATCCAAGTAGGCACGTCAGACAGTACTTATACTGGCAGGAAAAAGAGGCATTTTGGAGGCCCTTGCACAAACTGGCTTTATTCTACCTAAGTTGCCCTCCCACAAGTGTGTACTCCGAAAGAGTGTTTAGTGCCGCCGCTCACCTTGTCAGCAATCGGCGTACGAGGTTACATCCAGAAAATGTGGAGAAGATGATGTTCATTAAAATGAATTATAATCAATTCCTCCGTGGAGACATTCACCAGCAGCAATTGCCTCCACAAAGTACACAGGGAGCTGAGATGGTGGATTCCAGTGGGGACGAATTGATAATCTGTGAGTAGGGGGATGTACACGGTGATATATCGGAGGATGATGATGAGGTGGACATCTTGCCTCTGTAGTGCCAGTTTGTGCAAGGAGAGATTAATTGCTTCTTTTTTGGTGGGGGTCCAAACCAACCCGTCATTTCAGTCACAGTCGTGTGGCAGACCCTGTCACTGAAATGATGGGTTGGTTAAAGTGTGCATGTCCTGTTTATACAACATAAGGGTGGTTGGGAGGGCCCAAGGACAATTCCATCTTGCACCTCTTTTTTCTTTCATTTTTCTTTGCGTCATGTGCTGTTTGGGGGGTGTTTTTTGGAAGGGCCATCCTGTGTGACACTGCAGTGCCACTCCTAGATGGGCCAGGTGTTTGTGTCGGCCACTAGGGTCGCTTATCTTAGTCACACAGCTACCTCATTGCGCCTCTTTTTTCTTCTTTGCGTCATATGCTGTTTGGGGAGTAGTTTTTTGAAGGGCCATCCTGCATGACACTGCAGTGCCACTCCTAGGTGGGCCAGGTGTTTGTGTCGGCCACTTGGGTCGCTTATCTTAGTCACACAGCTACCTCATTGCGCCTCTTTTTTTCTTTGCGTCATGTGCTGTTTGGGGGGGGTTTTTTGGAAGGGCCATCCTGCGAGACACTGCAGTGCCACTCCTAGATGGGCTAGGTGTTTGTGTCGGCCACTTGGGTCGCTTATCTTAGTCACACAGCTACCTCATTGCGCCTCTTTTTTTCTTTGCGTCATGTGCTGTTTGGGGGGTGTTTTTTGGAAGGGCCATCCTGCGTGACACTGCAGTGCCACTCCTAGATGGGCCAGGTGTTTGTGTCGGCCACTAGGGTCGCTTACCTTAGTCACACAGCTACCTCATTGCGCCTCTTTTTTTTCTTCTTTGCGTCATGTGCTGTTTGGGGAGTAGTTTTTTGAAGGTCCATCCTGCGTGACACTGCAGTGACACTCCTAGGTGGGCCAGGTGTTTGTGTCGGCCACTTGGGTCGCTTATCTTAGTCACACAGCTACCTCATTGCGCCTCTTTTTTTCTTTGTGTCATGTGCTGTTTGGGGGGTGTTTTTTGGAAGGGCCATCCTGCGTGACACTGCAGTGCCACTCCTAGATGGGCCAGGTGTTTGTGTTGGCCACTTGGGTCGCTTATCTTAGTCACACAGCTACCTCATTGCGCCTCTTTTTTTCTTTGCATCATGTGCTGTTTGGGGGGTGTTTTTTGGAAGGGCCATCCTGCGTGACACTGCAGTGCCACTCCTAGATGGGCCAGGTGTTTGTGTCGGCCACTAGGGTCGCTTAGCTTACTCACACAGCTACCTCATTGCGCCTCTTTTTTTTCTTCTTTGCGTCATGTGCTGTTTGGGGGGTGTTTTTTGGAAGGGCCATCCTGCGTGACACTGCAGTGCCACTCCTAGATGGGCCAGGTGTTTGTGTCGGCCACTAGGGTCGCTTAGCTTACTCACACAGCTACCTCATTGCGCCTCTTTTTTTTCTTCTTTGGGTCATGTGCTGTTTGGGGAGTAGTTTTTTGAAGGGCCATCCTGCGTGACACTGCAGTGCCACTTCTAGATGGGCCAGGTGTTTGTGTCGGCCACTAGGGTCGCTTAGCTTACTCACACAGCTACCTCATTGCGCCTCTTTTTTTTCTTCTTTGCGTCATGTGCTGTTTGGGGGGTGTTTTTTGGAAGGGCCATCCTGCGTGACACTGCAGTGCCACTCCTAGATGGGCCAGGTGTTTGTGTCGGCCACTTGGGTCGCTGAGCTTAGTCATCCAGCGACCTCGGTGCAAATTTTAGGACTAAAAATAATATTGTGAGGTGTGAGGTGTTCAGAATAGACTGAAAATGAGTGGAAATTATGGTTATTGAGGTTAATAATACTTTGGGATCAAAATGACCCCCAAATTCTATGATTTAAGCAGTTTTTTAGGGTTTTTTGAAAAAAACACCCGAATCCAAAACACACCCGAATCCGACAAAAAAAATTCGGTGAGGTTTTGCCAAAACGCGTTCGAACCCAAAACACGGCCGCGGAACCGAACCCAAAACCAAAACACAAAACCCGAAAAATTTCCGGTGCTCATCACTACTCCAGACCCACCAAGCGTCCAATTGCATACTTGAATTATATGAAGAGAATAAATCTTGTTTGGACAGGATCTCGGATAGATCTTCGAGAACTAAACTCAGTGTTATTGGGTTCAAAAGCTGAAGCTGAAGTAAGAGGATATCCAGTAAGGGCTGCTGCAAACATAGCAGATCCACCAGCAAAGGATGTACAAAGGACAAAGATAAGCGGGGAACAGTACATGCACAGATTAGAACACTGGTGTAACCAGCAAAGAGACAGAGTACCTGCATTTCCAGATATTAAACAGAAGAGTGGTCAGACTGTCAGATAGTACCATGATACTGTGCATCAAGGACATATAGATGGAGGATTTGATGTGGCCAATGCCCAACATGCAAGGCTCTTGAAAACACATTTCTTAAATGGTCTCACTGAAGCGCTGAGAGGAGAATTGTTTCAGGTTAGACCAGAAGCTTCTACCTTAAACATGGAATCACTCCTACAAGTCTTAGAGGCCATAGAAGAAAGACAAGAAGAGAAGAAAATAGAAAGAAAAAGAGCTTGTACCTAGATTAACTGTCCATGTAATGCAAGAAACAGGAACAAGATCCAAGTAACAGATGTCCAGAAACACAGGAAAGAAGCCCCAAAGGAAAGTCTCTTCAGAAGAAGCTAAAAAGAAGGGTTTGTGTTTCTTCTGCAATGAACAAGGACACATGAAGGACTGTTCCAAATACAAAATATGGGCTCAGAATAGGGCAGCCTCTGAGGCCAGCCCATAGGAAACAGGCGCTCCAGAACAGTATCTCCCGGTCCAAGTAATTGACTCTCCTGGACCCAAAGCAACAACCACACTTATCCTACCAGGAGAGGAACAATTGGACTGTATTATAGATACCAGAGCAAGATGAACTATATTAAGACAACAGGAGGTACCAACAAAACTGTAAGCAAAAGAAACTATATTAGGAACAGGACTGGCAGGTACAACAGTCCCTCTGAAGAAAAGCAAGCCTGGAAAATCAGTGTGGGACAGGAAGTCATTCCAGTATCTGCACAGTTCCTCATCTCTGAAGACTGTCTAGTCAATTTATTTGGAACCAATGTGTTATCAGCCATTCAAGCCACAGTACAGTATACAAGTGAAGGAATAATATTATCCACAAGAGCCAGCAACAAGCTTCAACAAACTGTACTAGTTGCTGTAATGTTGATGGAAGAACAGAAGCCACAAAGTGATCAACTTCCAGAATGGCTAGACCGGGTACCATCCAAACTCTGGTCCAAAGGAAAGATGGATGTTGGATTATTGATAGTACAACCTGTCCACCTGAAACGTAAAGACAAGGCTTCAGACATTGTGCTTAACCACCCCTTAACAATACAGGTACCACATGCAGTTACAGAAATACTGAATCAAGCTAGTACCAAACATCTCTCAGCAGCTAGATTAACCAAATATGTAGTGGTGCTGTTGAGTCCTACAAATATCACCATTTCACATTGTACAGTATTGAATCCTGCTACATTATTATCAGTAGAGGATTCAAAAGAGGGGAGAAAGTACACATTATCTGATGAAATATATGATGAAGACATACTCATGAAATCAGAGATGTCTCCTCTTGATAATGTTACCGAACTGGCATTGGACAATGCAGACCTTACCCTGTTTGTGGATGGATCCAGGTATTGTCATAAAGGGTCACCACGTACAGGTTATGCAGTAACAACGATGGGTTAAGTCCTGGTCCAAGAACCACTCCCTCCACACTGTTCTGTGCAAGAATCTGAACTAAGGTGGTCATTCCGAGTTGTTTGCTCGCAAGCTGCTTTTAGCAGCTTTGCACACGCTAAGCCGCCGCCTACCGGGAGTGAATCTTAGCTTATCAAAATTGCGAACGAAAGATTAGCAAAATTGCGAATAGACACTTCTTAGCAGTTTCTGAGTAGCTCCACACTTACTCGGCATCTGCGATCAGTTCAGTCAGTTTCGTTCCTGGTTTGATGTCACAAACACACCCAGCGTTCGCCCAGACACTCCCCGGTTTCTCCAGCCACTCCCGCGTTTTTCCCAGAAACGGTAGCGTTTTTTTCGCACACTCCAATAAAACGGCCAGCTTCCGCCCAGAAACACCCACTTCCTGTCAATCACATTACGATCACCAGAACGAAGAGAAAACCTTGTAATGCCGTGAGTAAATTACCTAACTGCATAGCAAATTTACTTGGCGCAGTCGCGCTGCGGACATTGCACATGCGCATTAGCGACTAATTGCTCCGCTGCGAGAAAAAAATAACGAGCGAACAACTCGGAATGAGGGCCTAAAAGCACTCACAACAGCATGTAAAATAGCGGAAAACCAAACAGCTAACACACTGACTCAAGATATGCCTGGGGAGTGGCCCATGACCACAGACCTATATGGAAGAGCAGAGACTTTACAGGAACAACAGAAAAACCCATTAAACATGCTCAACTAATAAGAGAACTGTTTACAGCATTGGAGCTACCAAAAATGGTAGCAGTAGTAAAGATACAAGCACATACCAAGGAACAAACACCTGAAGTTAAAGGAAATTAATTCGCTGAACAGTCAGCTAAGCAGGCTGCATTAAAAGAACGTTCTCAAGCATATAACACTCAAGACAGTGAGGCAATTACAGAAGAAACTCTAATACAATATCAGAAACAGGCCTCACAAGAGGAAAAAGCTAATTGGGAGAAAATAGGAGCTGCACCTACAGAAGAAGGCTTGTGGGCAAAAGATGAAAAATGGTGCTTACCAAGAGCCCTATTTCCTATGATGACCCAAGTAACCCATGGACCATTGCATAACTCTAAAGAAGCCATGTCAAACATTGTGTTCCAGCACCGGATAGCTCCAGGATTTAACAATGCAGCCACTGCATATGTATGTAGCAGCCTGCTGGGTTTGTGGTCAACACAATCCAGGACAAAGAGTAAAAGTGCTGCAGAAACACACACCTAGACCAATATACCCATTGCAGAAACTACAGATAGATTATATACAGATGCCTAAATGTGGTATATATGAATTTGTTTTGGTATGCATACTGTAGATGTATTTAATGGGTGGCCAGAAGCTTGTCCAGCAGCTAAAGCCACTACCAAAGATACAGCTAAGAAACTAATGGCAGAAGTGATCTGTAGATATAGGGTACCGGAAACAATTGAATCAGACAGAGGACCTCCTTTCACAGGAGAAATAATGCAACACATAATGCAGGACTTGGGTATCAGTCAGGCATTTCACACACATCCCCAACACACACACACACACACACACACACACACACACACACACACACACACACACACACGTCAGAGGCAAGTAGTAGGGTAGAACACCTGAACAGCACCCTTAAATTAAAAAGATACAGGAAATAGGGGCAGAAACAAAGAAAACATGGTTGAGTGTCTACCTATAACCCTATACTCAGAACCACACCCAATAAGAAACACAAGCTGACACCATATGTAGTGTTATTCATGACAGCACTTAAGACAGGATGTTATTTTCCCCAGCGGTTGTAACGTAATCATTGAGATATGACTACTTATGTTACCTTGTTAAGCAAACAAATGACTAATGTACACAATACAGTGTTTGCATCTCTTCCAGATCTTGTCTTCATTGTAGGAGGACGTTCATTACAACCAGGAGATTGTGTCTATACTAAGCGCAAAGTCAAGAAAGCACTATAACCACATTTTGATGGTCCATTCCAGGATTTGCTAACAACTCTTACAGCAGTCATGATTGAGGGAAAAGAGACTTGAATACATACCTCATACTGTAAGAAGCTGGCTGTGAAGATCGAGTCACCATGAATCCTTTTTACGTGTTAATAACAATACTTAGTTTAGAGATATTACAGACACAACAGGTGACATCAGGGGGGCAAATGATATTCTCAAAAAAGGTTCGGGCTATTATCAATGCCATTAACAATACATAAAAGCTTGCACTACATCTAGAGAAAGTAAAATATTCAGCTCGTCACGCTCAGATGTAAACAATTATAGAAGCAGAAAAATAAGTAGAAATAGCAGCTGAATTAAAGGGAAACTTACAGCATCATTGGTGGGATATATTTACAGGTAAATCTCCATCATTCATTAAAGCATATAACATTCTGATATATCCAGTGATAGGGATAATATTAGTATTGATTCTGCTTGTTCTTTGGAATTGTTATCTATCCTGCAGTTTCAGAAAAAATGATTACTAAAAGTATCACCCCAGTAAAAGCGCTTGTTGTGCGCACAAAGGATGAAACATGTAGTAAATGCAAAATACCTCACATGGGAAATAGAAGTATGTGTATGTATTGTTCACATCCCCTAATGGTTTAAGAAGGAATAGTATTGTCATAGTTTAATGGGAGTATAGGTACTGAATGATCGGTTGTCATCCATCCATATATGGTCCTTTTGATAACATATAAGGTGATATAAGGTATCAGAAGTGCTCTGGTTATTATTATAACAATATGTGTAAGGCAGGATCAGAGTAAGATTTTAATCAAAAAAGGGGTTTATAGGAATAATATTGATTAAAATGCTTTTGCTGTATTAATGTTTCAATACATTCTAAATACTGTATATATAAACCTTTACATATACTGAAAGGTCATCATTGCTTGTATATGTGCTTGAGACAACAGGCGTTTTCCTTAAATACTTTACAAGAAAGAATGCGAAGCCAGAGGACAGAGAATGACAGAAATAGAATATCCTCAGCAATGGCCTCATTGTTTGACAAGACAGACTCTCAGAATAGTTTGGGAATATGTCTTATGTATACTTCCTTATATGTCACTGAAACTTGTACTTTGTATCATTACCTAATTTTATCATGAATACTTCACTGTGATTGGAGGGCATGTAATGAGACCACTTCTTACTTGGTATAAATAAAAGCTTTCTCAGTCATAGGAAGGACAAAGCAGTATTATACTGACAACTGTGTCTAGTGTGATTTCTTGCTCCCCAGCCAGCTGTATCCAGTACTTTGAATCTCCAAGACAGAAGGGCTACTAAGGTGTTGGTAATAGGTGTAAGCCTTATTACCCCAACAGCTCCATTATAATAACAATGTAGATACCTCAAAGTGAGAATAATAACTACATTGTGCACAGCCCTAACAGTGTGGAGTTTGTATATTCTCCCAGTGCTTGTGAGGGTTCCCTCTGGGTACTCTGGTTTCCTCCCACAATCCAAAAATATGCTGGTAGCTTAATTGGCTCCTAACAAAAATGAACCCTAGTGGGCAACAATATCACAAAGAAAGAAAAACAATGTGCTATACAATTGCCAGTCACAATACAATATTTAGCGTACATGAATTCCTGTCAATCACATCTCAAGTTTTCTCTAAATATCTAACTACTTACTGCACTATAGCTGTAAATCCTGGCATTACCTGAATTGTTTTTGATAATTAACCCTTATTCACTATACAGATCTTTGGCCCAAATGTATTAAGCCTTAAAATATGATAAAGTGGAGATGGATAAAGAGAGATAAAGTACCAGATAACCAGTTCCTAACTGTGATGTCACAGGCTGTGTTTGAAAAATGACAGTTAGAAGTTGATTAGCTGGCACTTAAACATATCTCCAGGCATCTGGAGGCATGAAAGGGGGACGCTATGCGCGGCCAAGCCGTGCGGCACTGAAAAGGGTGTGTGGCCTGATGAAAGGGTGTGTGGCTTCATGTGAATGACTCAATCATGAGCCACGCCTCCCATTTCTGTCACAGCTCCGTGAGCTGCTGGCCATGTCCCCAGTTCCTCTGGCTCACTGGAATAAATGCATGCACACAGCGTCTATTCACCGCTGCTCTGCTCTAAACTCAGCAGAGCAGCGAGTGACAGGGATCCTCCCAACTGCCCCCCACCACCACCACCACTGCGGGACACTGCGGCCCACGGGAGGGACAGCGGGACAGACCCCCAAAAAATTAGACTGTCCCGTGAAAATCAGGACAGTTGGGAGGTATGTATTATCACTCTTTACCTGTCTACACTTTATCACTTTTTAAGGCTTAATACATTTGGGGCAAGATGTACTATAATGGATCGCGACCCCTCGCCGCCTACCGCAGTGATGCTAATCGCATATGTACTAACATATGTGATTAACATCGCAATACGGTATAGGAGGCCCCCGCGATGATGTCCTCCTCCTTCCCCCTGCAGCCGGAAGGAGACAAGGCTGTGCTGCGGGGAAGAAGGAGGAGGGGGGCCGCACCAGCAGCAGCTTACTGGACACACAGGTATCCCGGGGGGGGGGGAAGTCATCGTGAGTAGCGCAGGGTGGCGGCGGGATGTGGCAGCGGCGGTAAGAAGACCATAGGCTTCTATAGGGTATCGACATAAAAGATCCACATACAGGGGGTTATTCAAGTTTGCTAGTAAACCAAAAAAGTTAGCAATTGGGCAGAACCATGTTGCACTGCAGGTGGGGCAGATATAACATGTGCAGAAAGAGTTAGCTTTGGGTGGGTTATTTTGTTTCTGTGCAGGATAAATACTGGCTGCTTTATTTTTACACTGCAATTTAAATTACAGTTTGAACGCACCCCACCCAAATCTAACTCTCTCTGCACATGTTATATCTGCCCCCCTGCAGTGCACATGGTTTTCCCCAATTGCTAACTTTTTTGGTTTGCTAACAATCCTGAATAACCCCCTGTATGTGGATCTTTATCCATGTTTACACACTAATGTTTAGGAACCATTTTCATACTCTTGAAACAAATAATTTTCCTTTATATTTTGTTATTGATTTTGTTACTTTTCAAGATCAGCCTGGTTCCTTCTCCATGTGCAGCCATGCGTTGTGATGTCTCAGTATCTACACACAGCTTGATCACCAGAAAGCAGTAGTAGGTGGCGCTGTCTTCTACCTGCACCCCCTGTATGTGGAGATCTGCTAGTCCTTTTATCTCTGTTCTTCCCTTATACCTGGGATGGACCATGTCCTGGTAGGGGTGGTAGGCGTAAGGGCCACTTGTGCTGTTCACTCTCCAGTAAACACTGACCCACAGGATATCCCTATCTCTGTAACCACTGATAAGTCTGTATGAGCAGCTGAGAGTCACGGAACCTTCTGTGTCAGCTGTGATATTATTTGGCTGCATAATAGTAAAAGGTGAGGAGGATGATGAATCTGGAAAGAGAGAATGTGACATAGGACAATGATGATCTCAGTAATTGCAGTAACTCAGAGTAAATTGTCAGTATATAATATAATTATCACTTTCACGCCTTCCGCTTGTTATGTCAATTTCGCAAATGGCTATGCCTTGGCACTCTACAACACTAGTGAGGAAAGAATTGTGCTTTCAGGCCAATGGATATGCCACTTATCATGGCCAAATGTCGCATTTGCCTATGAAAGTGAGAACAATGACATGACTGTACAGAAAAGCAGTAGCAGCAATGTGTCACTCAGAATCAGGCCCAGTGGCAGGAAGATCTCCAATCACAATACACATCTGAATGCTTTATTTCCCGGGAAGAGGATGCAACCTTCTGTCATTGTATGCCGTAAATTAACTGAACATTGGTTGAACAGTCTATATGGGCTGTTGAGATCAGCATCATAACTGGGTGCCCCGGCAGCCTGTACTGCCCACTCCCCGATATCACATGGCATCATGATGTCATTAGGAATGGGTGGGGCTACCTTCACCAGGAACTACAGCAATGCCCGGAGTATGGCGCAGCGTCACCCTCAGGGCTCTGTGCTCTTTGTGCAGGGCCAGTGCAAGGTATGGGGTGAATTGCATCATTATACATATACAGAGAAAAGGGACAGGGGTCTGATGGGGATATTAAATTGTGTGTATACGTACGTACATGTATACACACATTCATATAGCTGCATGCTTCTTATTATGTTCCATCTCCCCATCTGTAAGTTTATTACTGACCCCCCTCCCCCTTATCCATATGTACTGTACTTTGTCCCCTGTGCCTGTGTTTTCCCAATTATGCTGTGCAAACCACCCATCAGGCTGTAAGATCTGTACTGTCTGTGGTCCCAGCTGCTGATTGGTTGCCATGGGCAACTTCACTCTTTTCTTGCTTAGCACATCTCCTCCTATGACTGCAGTCCCACCTGGACACTGTGTGTGTGTGTGTGTGTGTGTGTGTGTGTGTGTGTGTGCGTGCGTGCGTGCGTGCGTGCGTGCGTGCGTGCGTGCGTGCGCGCGCGTGCGTTCAATAGATAGACTCTTGGGTGTTCGGTATACCCACAACTTGATGTATACAGATGGAGCCATGCTCATCTATCCCTTTAATAGGAATAACTGAGCCAGTGCTGTCGGACTTCATCCCCTGCTGTAATGACTTAATCCCCTCCTGTATTGTTCTCTCTGTATTGTATTGCAGCTGAGAACAATAGATGAAAGACTTATGCTAATAAGCCTTGGTGCACCTAGGCACAGCAGAGAAGCCTAGATGAGCCAGGCTCCATCTGTATATAAAAATGAGCGGGTTCGGTTTCTTGGAAACAGAACCCACCTGAACATAGCGAATCTGAGGAGATACGAGTCCTGGCTCGGATCTCAGCGCCTTTTTCGAAGCCGAACGTCATCCTCCCGGCGTCGAATTCTCGCAGTACTTGGTATTCTTACAAGGTGTAGAGGGCTGGACTCAGCGCCATTTTCATGTAGTGCATGCTGAGCTGCGATGTACTCTGCTATAAGGGCTGTGTAGGCAGGAACGCACTAGTGCATGTTACTGACTAACGTTTAGCAACATAGTATATTGGCTATTTGTTTAGAAGTACTTGTGGCTTTTTAATTAAATGATTAATATTTTTCCGACTGTGTTATATATGCCTATTATATGTTTCATGATGTGTTGTATGTAGAGATGAGCGGGTTCGGTTCGTCGAGATCCGAACCCCCCCGAACTTCACCCATTTTACACGGTTCCGAGGCGGACTCGGATCTTCCCGCCTTGCTCGGTTAACCCGAGCGCGCCCGAATGTCATCATCCCGCTGTCGTATTCTCGAGAGATTCGTATTCTATATAAGGAGCCGCGCATCGCCACCATTTTCACTCGTGCATTGGAGATGATAGGGCGAGGACGTGCAGCGTTCTCTCAGTTGTGTGCAGTGTTCTGCAAATATCTGTGCTCAGTGTGCTGCAAATATCTGTGCTCAGTGTGCTTGCAAATATCTGTGCTCAGTGTGCTTGCAAATATCTGTGCTCAGTGTGCTGCAAATATCTGTGCTCAGTGTGCTGCAAATATCTACGTTCTCTGCCTGAAAAACATCCATATCTGTGCTCAGTGTGCTTTATTGTGGGTACTGGGTACCACCAGTATTAAATAGTAGGAGGACAGTGCAGAGTTTTGCTGACCAGTGACCACCAGTATTATACGCTCTCTGCCTGTTAAACGCTCCATATCTGTGCTGCATTGTAGTATATAGTAGTAGGACAGTGCATAATTATGCTGATCACCAGTATATAATATATAGCAGTACGGTACAGTAGGCCACTGCTCTACCTACCTCTGTGTCGTCAAGTATACTATCCAACCATACCTGTGGTGCATTTTAGTTGTGCGCAGTATAGATAGTAGGAGGACAGTGCAGAATTTTGCTGACCACCAGTATATAGCAGTACGGTACAGTAGGCCACTGCTCTACCTACCTCTGTGTCATCAAGTATACTATCCATCCACACCTGTGGTACATTTTAGTTGTGCGCAGTATATATAGTAGGAGTACAGTGCATAATTTTGCTGACCACCAGTATATAATATATAGCAGTACGGTACAGTAGGTCACTGCTCTAACTACCTCTGTGTCGTCAAGTATACTATCCATCCATACCTGTGGTGCATTTTAGTTGTGCGCAGTATATATAGTAGGAGTTCAGTGCATAATTTTGCTGACCACCAGTATATAATATATAGCAGTGTGGTACTGTAGGCCACTGCTCTACCTACCTCTGTGTCGTTAAGTATACTATCCATCCATACCTGTGGTGCATTTTAGATGTGCGCAGTATATAGAGTAGGAGGACAGTGCATAATTTGGTGACCACCAGTATATAATATATAGCAGTACGGTACAGTAGGCCATTTCTATTGATATATTACTGAAATATAATTCCTCACATTAAAAAATGGAGAACAAAAATGTGGAGGGTAAAATAGGGAAAGATGAAGATCCACTTCCACCTCGTGCTGAAGCTGCTGCCACTAGTCATGGCCGAGACAATGAAATGCCATCAACGTCGTCTGCCAAGGCCGCTAGAAAAATGAAAAGACTTAAACTGGCAAAAGCACAGCAAAGAACTGTGCGTTCTTCTAAATCACAAATCCCCAAGGAGAGTCCAATTGTGTCGGTTGCAATGCATGACCTTCCCAACACTGGACGGGAAGAGGTGGCGCCTTCCACCATTTGCACGCCCCCTGCAAGTGCTGGAAGGAGCACCTGCAGTCCAGTTCCTGATAGTCAAATTGAAGATGTCACTGTTGAAGTACACCAGGATGAGGATATGGGTGTTGCTGGCGCTGAGGAGGAAATTGACAAGGAGGATTCTGATGGTGAGGTGGTTTGTTTAAGTCAGGCACCCGGGGAGACACCTGTTGTCCGTGGGAAGAATATGGCCATTGACATGCCTGGCTAAATTACAAAAAAAATCACCTCTTCTGTGTGGAATTATTTTAACAGAAATGCGGACAAAAGGTGTCAAGCCGTGTGTTGCCTTTGTCAAGCTGTAATAAGTAACCACCTAGGAACATCCTCCCTTATACGTCACCTGGAGCGCATTCATCAAAAGTCAGTGACAAGTTCAAAAACATTGGGTGACAGCAGAAGCAGTCCAATGACAACTAAATCCCTTCCTCTTGTAACCAAGCTCCTGCAAACCACACCACCAACTCCTTCAGTGTCAATTTCCTCCTTAGACAGGAAAGCAAATAGTCCTGCAGGCCATGTCACTGGCAAGTCTGACGAGTCCTCTCCTGCCTGGGATTCCTCTGATGCATCCTTGAGTGTAACGCCTATTGCTGCTGGCGCTGCTGTTGTCGCTACTGGGAGTCGATCGTCATCCCAGAGGGGAAGTCGGAAGACCACTTGTACTACTTCCAGTAAGCAATTGACTGTCCAACAGTCCTTTGCGAGGAAGATGAAATATCACAGCAGTCATCCTGCTGCAAAGCGGATAACTCAGGTCTTGGCACCTTCGGTGGTGTTAAATGTGTGTCCGGTATCCAGCGTTAATTCACAGGGAACTAGAGAATTGCTTGAGGTAGTGTGTCCCCGGTACCAAATACCATCTAGGTTCCATTTCTCTAGGCAGGCGATACCGAGAATGTACACAGATTTCAGAAAAAGAGTCACCAGTGTCCTAAAAAAGGCAGTTGTACCCAATGTCCACTTAACCACGGACATGTGGACAAGTGGAGCAGGGCAGACTCAGGACTATATGACTGTGACAGCCCACTGGGTAGATGTATTGCCTCCCGCAGCAAGAACAGCAGCGGCGGCACCAGTAGCAGCATCTTGCAAGCGCCAACTCTTTACTAGGCAGGCTACGCTTTGTATCACCGCTTTCCATAAGAGGCACACAGCTGACAACCTCTTACGGAAACTGAGGAACATCATCGCAGAGTGGCTTACCCCAATTGGACTCTCCTGGGGATTTGTGACATCGGACAACGCCACCAATATTGTGCGTGCATTACATATGGGCAAATTCCAGCACGTCCCATGTTTTGCACATACATTGAATTTGGTGGTGCAGAATTATTTAAAAAACGACAGGGGCATGAAAGAGATGCTGTCGGTGTCCACTTTCGGTATTCAGCCACGTGTGCCGAAGACTGGAGCACCAGCAAACACTCCTGAACCTGCCCCGCCATCATCTGAAGCAAGAGGTGGTAACGAGGTGGAATTCAACCCTCTATATGCTTCAGAGGATGGAGCAGCAAAAGGCCATTCAAGCCTATACAGCTACCTACGATATAGGCAAAGGAGGGGGAATGCACCTGACTCAAGCGCAGTGGAGAATGATTTCAACATTGTGCAAGGTTCTGCAACCCTTTGAACTTGCCACACGTGAAGTCAGTTCAGACACTGCCAGCCTGAGTCAGGTCATTCCCCTCATCAGGCTTTTGCAGAAGAAGCTGGAGAGATTGAAGGAGGAGCTAAATCGGAGCGATTCCTCTAGGCATGTGGGACTTGTGGATGGAGCCCTTAATTCGCTTAACCAGGATTCACGGGTGGTCAATCTATTGAAATCAGAGCACTACATTTTGGCCATCGTGCACGATCCTAGATTTAAAACCTACGTTGTATCTCTCTTTCTGGCCGACACAAGTCTGCAGAGGTTCAAAGACCTGCTGGTGAGAAAATTGTCAAGTCAAGCGGAACGTGACCCGTCAACAGCTCCTCCTTCACATTCTCCCGCAACTGGGGCTGCGAGGAAAAGGCTAAGAATTCCGATCATACCCGCTGGCGGTGATGCAGGGCAGTCTGGAGCGAGTGCTGACATCTGGTCCGGACTGAAGGACTTGCCAACGATTACTGACATGTCGTCTACTGTCACTGCATATGATTCTGTCACCATTGAAAGAATGGTGGAGGATTATATGAGTGACCGCATCCAAGTAGGCACGTCAGACAGTCCGTACGTATACTGGCAGGAAAAAGAGGCAATTTGGAGACCCTTGCACAAACTGGCTTTGTTTTACCTAAGTTGCCCCCCCTCCAGTGTGTACTCCGAAAGAGTGTTTAGTGCAGCCGCTCACCTTGTCAGCAATCGGCGTACGAGGTTACTTCCAGAAAATGTGGAGAAGATGATGTTCATCAAAATGAATTATAATCAATTCCTCCGTGGAGACATACACCAGCAGCAATTGCCTCCAGAAAGTACACAGGGACCTGAAATGGGGGATTCCAGTGTGGACGAATTAATAATCTGTGAGGAGGAGTTTGTACACAGTGAAAGGGGTGAGGAATCGGACGATGAGGAGGAGGTGGACATCTTGCCTCTGTAGAGCCAGTTTGTGCAAGGAGAGATTGATTGCTTCTTTTTTGGTGGGGGCTCAAACCAACCAGTAATTTCAGTCACAGTCGTGTGGCAGACCCTGTCGCTGAAATTATGGGTTTGTTAAAGTGTGCATGTCCTGTTTATACAACATAAGGGTGGGTGGGAGGGCCCAAGGACAATTCCATCTTGCACCTCTTTTTTCTTTAATTTATCTTTGCATCATGTGCTGTTTGGGAACTATTTTTTAAATCTGCCATCCTGACACTGCAGTGCCACTCCTAGATGGGCCAGGTGTTTGTGTCGGCCACTTGGGTCGCTTAGCTTAGTCACACAGCTACCTCATTGCGCCTCTTTTTTTCTTTGCATCATGTGCTGTTTGGGGACTATTTTTTAAATCTGCCATCCTGTCTGACACTGCAGTGACACTCCTAGATGGGCCAGGTGTTTGTGTCGGCCACTTGGGTCGCTTAGCTTAGCCATCCAGCGACCTCGGTGCAAATTTTAGGACTAAAAATAATATTGTGAGGTGTTCAGAATAGACTGGAAATTAGTGGAAATTATGGTTATTGAGGTTAATAATACTATGGGATCAAAATTACCCCCAAATTCTATGATTTAAGCTGTTTTTGAGGGGGTTTTGTAAAAAAACTCCCGTATCCAAAACACACTCGAATCCGACAAAAAAATTTCAGGGAGGTTTTGCCAAAACGCCCCTGAATCCAGAACACGGCCGCGGATCCGAGTCCAAAACCAAAACACAAAACCCGAAAAATTTCCGGTGCACATCTCTAGTTGTATGTCAAATTTGCTCCAACCGCAAATATTACAAAAAAGATGCGAGCGCATGTGTAGCGCCGATCTCCATGCATCCACCCACATTTTCTGCGAAGGGGGACGGGCGCAGAAAATGGGACCGCCTCTGCCTGTCAATCAGACAGAGGTGTTCGCGGGAACGGGAGAGGCTGGCGTCAATGCTCCGTTTACTAGGCGGAGACGGAGCATTGCAGGGGCATGGCTAAAAAACTTGGGTTGGTGCGGTGCAAACGAGGACATGGCAGGGGCATGATCGGGGCGGCTGTGCCGGTAGGAGGCTACCCAAATTTCTACGATGAAGCAGAAATTGCCATGCAATCGCAATCTGCTTCATCAAGGAGGGAGAGCGGCAGTCGGAATGCTGGGCAGCCTTGCATTCACAAGGTTTGCATATTTGGCTACTGTACTTTGCAGAATTTGCAATACACAAAAAGAAAACCAATAATAGCAGCGCTGAATTCAATTAATACTAAAAATTAAAAAATGAGATGGATTGAATGAAAACAGATTAAAAATTATTAATAACTCTGATTAATAACCAATTAAAAGTCAATGTGACCACCGGCAGAATAAGTGAATCAGAAATGTCCGTTCCTTTTAAATAACTGGACACCAGTTTAGGCAGAATATACAGGCTTAGGAGCTGATTGCACAGTCCCGAAAAGGGTTATTACCGCTTCTTAGGCCGCTGGAGGGAGAAATATCCCATAGATGATCCTTCAATTGGGAGTTGATAGCATATTCTCAATCCTCACCAGTATGCGGAGCTTGACTTGCGGGATGGTCCTAAGTACGCCTGTTAAAATCCACCACATAGCAAACTCTGGGCATCCAGTATGGTCCGGGCACTGGTTCAGCAACAAAGCAACGGTGATCAGGGTGGCACCTGACGCGTTTCGCTGCAGGTCCTGCAGCTTTTTCAAAGGTGAAAAAGCTGCAGGACCTGCAGCGAAACGCGTCAGCTGCCACCCTGATCACCGTTGCTTTGTTGCTGAACCAGTGCCCGGACCATACTGGATGCCCAGAGTTTGCTATTTGGTGGATTTTAACAGGCGTACTTAGGACCATCCCGCAAGTCAAGCTCCGCATACTGGTGAGGATTGAGAATATGCTATCAACTCACAATTGAAGGATCATCTATGGGATATTTCTCCCTCCAGCGGCCTAAGAAGCGGTAATAACCCTTTTCGGGACTGTGCAATCAGCTCCTAAGCCTGTATATTCTGCCTAAACTGGTGTCCAGTTATTTAAAAGGAACGGACATTTCTGGTTCACTTATTCTGCCGGTGGTCACATTGACTTTTAATTGGTTATTAATCAGAGTTATTAATACATTTTTTAATCTGTTTTCATTCAATCCATCTCAATTTTTAATTTTTAGTATTAATTGAATTCAGCGCTGCTATTATTGGTTTTCTTTTTGTGTATGCTTAGGTATCAGGATTGACTAATCCTGTTATATAGCAGCAGCATTAGAACAGCCCATATTGCGCCCGAGCACCGTTCTTGGTATTTTCCATCCAAATTTGCAATACAACCTGAATCAGATCCATAGTTCTTATATTTCATGGACTAAGCATTGTCTGCATTCATACATCTATCAGCTGTCACTTCTGCTATGTGTTAGATGTAGGATTTCATTATAGGTTATAATAATTTAAAGGACACAGCAACTAGACATTTCCAGGCTAAAAGAATGATGATTCATAAAGAGTTAACAGACTTGGGATAGGCTATAATCTTACCTGCAATGACCAGCGCTGTGGCGGATCTGCTCGTTAATGTCTCAGTAATGGTGGTCACTCTGCAGCAGAAATGGGTGTATTCACTTGTTATTACATTTTTTATTCGCAGAGAGACATCTGTGGGAAAACTGCTTAGTGAGTATCGTGGATTTTTTGTTGGGTTGTCCGAAGTGAATAGTTCATTTCCAGAATCAATTGAACACTTTTCGCTGATTCCTATATACCAGGCCACCTGTTGTGCTGCCCCTGTGGTCTCCTGCGGGTAGTGACAGGGGATGGTGACCTGTTCTTCTAGGACAGCTACCAGTTCATCCAGCTGAGATACGGACCTGTCACCTATAGTGAGTAAACATGAAAACAATATCAGATAAACCTATTAAACCACTTTCCAGATCCAGATGAATTTAAAATATTTGCCGAATGATCTGTGAATTCATAATTCACGAATCAGCCATGATTTGCTCACAATTTGTTAAATAATGAATAAATGAGAGATAAGCCAATCTGCAAGCATCAGCTAATGTCACGTGTCTACAGGCTTATAAAGGGAGCTTCCATCCTGCATAACACTCAGTATTCCTGGACATTGCTAGTACGAGCACCTGGGGGTTATACCTATTCACTTTTAATTATTTATGGGAGACTGTGTATTAAAATGAAGGGGGCGTGTCTAGCTTCCCTTACTGGGCGTATCTTGTGCTGTCTGTGGCGTGTCCTGCTCCTACAGTATGCCCCCAGAGGGGGAGGGGTGTGCGTTTATGGATGGTACACTGCCAGACACTGTTCCATGGAAGACTGAGGGGCAGATATACTAAGAAGCTGGTTGTCAAATCCATCGATCACATTGGCTTTAAAACGGCAATAAGATCAAATGTTGAACATGCCTGATTAAGCATTCATTCCTATTGGCCTACTAAATCTATTGGTCAGTGTTGCTGCTCAGTAATAAATCGACCTTTTTTCCTGCAGAAATGATGTAAGAGTCACATCATATTTATCTAGATTTAATAATAAGGTCACATATTCGGTGTGTACCGGAGTCTTTACAGATATTTCAGCATTTTCACATTCCAATATTACAGTCAATCTTTTACACCATTAAAGCGGGTTGGTCATTGGTTCAGCCAGCAGGGAAGACCACTGAGGCAGTATGCAATGGGCATGTCCATGGAATTATATTAGACCTCCCGTTATGTAACCATATCACGGCATCATTGCCCACCTTCCCAACACTGCAATGACCAACAGCCAGGGGCTAGCTGGAGCACTGTAGCCAGAGGGCAGCCTTAAAATATGGCAGTTTTTGGTTTTGAATACTAATGTAAAGCTGAATTGGTGAAGGAAATGTGTATTCTTCATTGGCAATAAGCCTTGTTGCCTTTTATATTAACGCTAGCCTCACCAGGGGTGCTGAGAGTGGGTGGTTACCAATTACCCGGGCCTGGGCCAGCTGCTGAGGGGAACAAATGTGCTACTTTGCAGCGTGCGGCACCACAAGTATATTACATTGATTATTTTTGGGAGGAAGCGTGGTCATGACTCCTGGATTTGGCCACGCTCCCATACCCACGACATCTCAGTGGGCCTGAATCATAGTGGGGAAACCTATTTGTCAAGTTTCATGGGGCTCCACCATCCATAGATGGAGCAAAGTACATTTTCCAGAACAGAAGCGTCAAAATAAACACTTTATTCATTACTGCAAATATTTAGTCTCACCTCTGTATATCACAGAGGTGTGATCCCTCCATTCCTGACAGCAGATCCTAGGTTTCTATGGGGAATGCTATGCTGTTAGAGTTACTAAGGTCCAGAATCTGAACCATTCCTAAGCTTGGCTCCTACAGCTAATGCCATCTGTAGAACCAGCTGAAATGTAGGCTTGAAGTCAGCCAGCCACAGAACCTGTGTAATCCATGATTGTCCCAGGTAAAAGGGATAATATGGTCACTCTAATATAAAGAAGATATTTATAACACCGGACACATTCATATCTCCCAACATGACCCTCTCCAGGAGGGACACAATGCTCTGCTTCTGGACTTTTCTCTTAATTTATGATTGCTATCACCTGTGTTGAACAGGTTAATGGATGAGAAAGGTGTTTCATTACAGGTGATGACAATCATAAATTAAGAGGGAAGTCCAGGAGCAGAGCATTGTGTCCCTCCTGGAGAGGGTCATGTTGGGAGTTATGCACAGTGTCATAGATTTCTTCTTTTACTATTCTAATCATTTCTCCCCCTAGAAAACCCCTGCATATCGGGGTGGGAGGCAGCGTGAGAGGTGCCTCCCGATATTAATACCAATGTTCAGGAAGCAGGGGGCAGGTAGGGGGCAGGGCCCAGCCATGGGCTGTAAAAGCCCATTGAAAAAGTACAGTACAGTAAAGCGGCACCAGTATATGTGCCTCAATGACAGGGGCGTGCATTCAGCCCACCTGAAAGCACGCCCCTGTCAGCCCCGCAGATGTGATTGGACCAGCGGATCCACTGGATCCGCTGGCCAGCGGTCACATGCAACGGCGCTACTCGGCGGGCATTTGTGGTGGCGGGACCCAGCGGAGAAAGGGTGGCTGGTGGCAGACTTGGATCTGAGAGGATGCAGTCCCTGCCAGCCATTCTGCAGAGTTCAGCAGCAGAGAGCCGGAGTCCCATTTCAAAAATGGCACCTCAGCGTCATTTTTGAAATTCAAGATGGACATCGCAAGCCAATCACGGCTCGCCGCGTCATCGCCCCGCCCCCTTGACTGACTTATATAAGCCAGCACGAGGCAGCGGCGGTCAGTCCGGCGGTGAGGAGGGAACAGGCAAGAGCTCTCAAAGATGAAGACACTGGAAGCCCTGGGGAGGCGGCGACCATGAAAAAGAGCTTAAAGGCGCCACCCCCAGGTGAAGACGCAGTACAATAAACTATTGAAACATTAGGTGTTGTTGTTTTATTTCAACATTTTCCTTACAGGAGGACTACGGGTGCCAGCGGGCCCTTAATGTCCAGGCATGCTGGCACTTGTGGTTCTCCAAGTGCTGGCATGCTGGGGTAGGCTTGCTGGGACCTGTAGGACACCTGTAAAGAACAACATTAATATGATATGAACCCCGCACCCACCGCCACCAGGGGTGCGGGGCATAGCAGTGGGCTTTCAGCCCAGTGCTGGTTGTTGCTCAGGAGGGGGGGACCCTATTTAAATTTTTAGGGTCCTAACTTTCTAAGGAATTCCAGCCCTGGGATGACTAGTTTGGGGGGTGTTTAATGTTATGGCAGGGGGTCCCCACACTGAGTGTCTCCCCTGCTATAGGATTATCCCCGCTGGATGGTTCAGTCTGGTGCTGGTTTTACTAAAATGAGGCAAACACTATGCTGTGGGTTGTTGTTGGTTTCTTGGGGGGCGCCGCAATCAGCCAGTGCCTAACCACTTACTGACTTCACCGCCCGTCACTGATGTGCACTGCAGGGGGGGCATACAGATGGAGCCATGTTTATCTTGGCCTTTAATAGGATTAATTGAGCCAGGTCAGTCAGACTATTTATCACCATCCGCATCCAGGATGCGGATGACAGGTGATAAAATCGCCCAAACTCGCACTGCGATAACTGATTACATTGCAGAGATGTATCAATTATAGCATGCAGGGACAGAGCTTGCGGTCAAGCTCTGTCCCTGCGATGATACTCCGCAGCATCATCGGGGTACTTTTCGTAAAAAATACACGATGTCCTGCTGCGCATGCGCCACCCCCGCTGACATCGCCGATACCGCCACCGCCCGGTCGACTCCCCCACCCGTCGCGACTATCCCTGCGTGCCACGGACCCCCCCCAGAAGATCAATATACTCACCTGTCCAGGGAGCCGGTCCGCACTGCTTCAGGAGGCTGCCGGGTGTCGGGTCCTTCTCCTGCGCTGTGACCCCCGATGCTGCAAAGTGCGCTGCCGTTTTGCAGCATCACTTTACTGCACTGGGGTCACAGCGCAGCATATGGGGTACCCGGCGCCCGGCAGCGCTCATTGGGGCAGCGGACACCGGCTAACTGGACAGGTGAGTATGTTTGTTTGTTTTGTTTTTTACACTGTAATCAGCTTGTGGGTCCATCGGACACACATAGCTGATCACTCTGCTGGGTCCCTGCTCAGCTCTCTCTGCCAGGGGCAGAGAAAGTTGGGCAAATGCCACATTATTAGAGGCAGATTTTCACAGGGCACACTGCTGTATTCTTTCAATTTTTATTTTATTTTTTTAATTTGTCTACATTGCATTTCCCATTATAAGTATAGGGGGGGGGGGGGGGATGCGACGTGGGTTACTAAAAAAAAAGTGAATTAAAGGGTTTGGAACAGTTTTTCATGAAAACTGCTCCAAATGCCTTTTAATACATTCAGGTGATACTAAAATAATGTGAAAACAGAAAACACCTTTTTTTCTCATTATTTTAGTGAAAATAATATTAATAAATAGACCCCTTAATTCTCTGCTGTAATGAGACACTCTGTGATGTGTCTGGCCTTATTATAAATGTAATAATAAGTACAAAGCTGGTGTCTTATCCATATCTCCCAACATGACCCTCTCCAGGAGGGACAGAACGCTCTGCTCCTGGACTTGTCTCTTAATTTATGATTGCCATCACCTGTGCTGTAACACCTTTCCTTTCCATTAACCTGTTCATCACAGGTGCCGGCAATCATACATTAAGAGAGAAGTCCAGAAGCAGAGCATTGTGTCCCTCCTGGAGAGGGTCATGTTGGGAGGTATGCTTATCCGTAAGAATACTCTTTCATGGCACAAGTCATTTGTATTTACAAGACTTCATTTGTCCACTATTAAGAAATGGCATGCATGGCTTTCTACAGAGCTACAGCACCTGTACAGATTATTACAAAAACATCTTTACCTGTAAAATGTAGGAAGGTTCCATGTTCATCTTTCCAGTTATAATCATTGCGACCATTAGTAACACGAGACAATGCGCAGCAGATGACGGGACCATCAGATGGTTTCAGTTCAGTAAGTGTGAGAGATTGTCTCCTCTTGTTTTTAGGATCCCGCACCCTGGAGTCTCTGCCCTCATATTGGCCATTACCATTCCCATCAGCGTCAAAGATCTCCTTAATGATTATGGAGCAGAATGGTCCTTTCGACTTCCCCCAGCGTACTATGTACTGTGTGTCCTCTCCTGGGTCCTCACCATAGCTGAATGTGCAGGGGATGGTGATAGTCCCATTCTCCACCACTGCCACAGTTTTTGGCTGATGGACACAAAGAAAACCTGCAGTGTAGCTGATCCCTGTAATAAATCCCAGACAGAAATAATCAGATCAGCTTACAGAATATGTTTCCAATATGTCACAAAAAGTTATCCAAAATGTAGCAATTTGTAAATCATCCTAAGAGCCCGATTCTGATTCCTGTGCCGCTGTTACCCCATTAGCGACTTTTGCATAAATCTAATAGACAGTCAATAGGTCAAACCCATATGGTCAACATGCATTCAGTCGACAGGGTCAAAAGGTCAACACACATAAGGTCAACACAAGTTTTTGGAGGGTTTTCCAACTTTTTCTCGATTTACTGTCCACGTGGCCTACGACTGGGCATGGCAGCCTGTGCCGAGCGTAGCGGAAACGGAGTGAGGCATTTTGGCACTAATTGTGGTCACATATGTTGAAACAGCCAAAAACCTTAAAAAACATGTGTCAACCTTTTTGTGTCGACCATTTTCATGTTGACCTTTTGACCCTGTTGACAATTTGTTGCTGTCAACCTTTTCTACTGTCTACCAATTTCCACGTCAACCTTTGACCCTGTTGACCTAATATGTGTCGACCATATGGGATCGACTTTTTGCCTGTCTGTCTAATTACTGTAGATCTTTTACACCGCACCAGCTGCATTACTGTCTATAGATGCCACCATCGATCACCAGCCCTATGGTAAGTATAGATTGTCCGTGTGAGTACAGCCTCCTATGTCAGAGGTAGAGCTTCTTCTGTACTACGTTATGTTCATTCTATCTGTTAAGCACCTTGATTCCTATTGGAGAAAGAGCACTATATAAATAAAATTATTATTATTATTATTATTATTATTATTATTATTATTATATCACTCTCAGGACACACCTATGACATGCTCCCATACAGGGCTGCCAAGAGAAATCCTGGGCCCTGGTACAACTTTCTGGGCCCCGGTGCCCACCCCCCTCGAGGGGGGGTGACCACAGCATGCTGGGAGCATGGTCACACCTCTTTGGGGGCGAGTCTAGCACATGATACACCCAATCACAGGAGCATAGCATGCAGTCCAGCCAGGGCAGTAGAGAACCTGGCTGGGCCCAGGTACTTTTCAGGGGGCATGGCCTAATCACAGGAGGCGTGTACCCTTAGAAAAAAATACAGCAGCTCAGCACACAGCAGCGTGTGCTGGGCTGAGAAGAAAAGCTGCAACTGCTGCTTCCAGGTAATGTGGGGGGGATCTGGGCCCCTACATCAAATGCCCCCCCCCCCCCTCTCTCCCCATCACTGCTCCCATATGAGTGCTCTTCATGCCTCTGTTTACGTCACGCTGTTATCTCCCAGTTGCTGGTATTGCACTGCCAATTTTGTTCTTTGTGTCTGTGTCCGAATCTGTGCTGCATCTCTGTACTAACAGCATTGGAGTATGGTGTGGCTCAGATGCATACAAATGGAAAACCAATGGCCATTTGCCTGCATACAGATGTAGCCATGGTCATCATGGCTACATCTCAGCGTGATCGCGCCTTGCAAGGTGCGAACACGTGCACGTCTGGGATGCGTGTGCATCTTACATGCGCACTCACCCCATTCGCATCAATGGGAACAGCAAATGCCGCAATTTGGCACAGCTAGGTGCGGGCATGCCTAGTCGTACAGAGAGTGCTCGTATAGCGCAGACGTAGCCGCCATGAGTGTGGGTGGGGTGTGCTCAAACTGAAATCATAACAGCAGTGTAAAAATAAAGCTGTCTAACATTTGTGGGTAACATGCAAAAGCAGCCAGTATTTACCCTGCACGGAAAAAATCTAACTATATTTACTCCACTTGCATGGCAACATGGCTTGCTCCAGACACAAATTTATTTGAATTATTTTTTTTCCTTTACTTATTTTAAACTAATGTATATTAAAAGTTATTATTATTATTATTATTATTATTATTATTATGATTCCTTATTTATATGGGGTCAAAAGGGTCCTGCACCTAAATAAATGATCAGAACAAGAAAACAGCAACTTACAGTACAAGAAAATACAGGTCAAGTATATGGTATATAAACAATGCTGCATTAGAGGTTATAACACTGAAATAAGCATCAGGGCAGCAGAAACCAAAGGTAAGGTGCTGTTGTAGGAAGTGCAGAGTAGATGAAAGTCCTTGTAAGAGAAGTAAAAGCACACGAGGGAAGAGGCCCTGCTTGTGAGAGTTTACATTCTAAAGGGGAAGGGCAGAAAGACAGAGTTAACACAGATGGGGTAGACAGCAAACACGGAACAGAGGGTTTAGGATGAGAAATGGCTGGGTTTGATGAAGTGGATCTTGAGAGTCCATCTGAAGTTTTGAAAAAAGGTAGAGAATTCCATAGATAGTAAGCCGCATGTGCAATATCTTGGAGGTAGGAGTGTGAGGAGGTAACCAGGAGAGGCAGCATTCTTTTGTGAAGCCAAGATGGCGGGCAGGAGTGTGAAGGGAGATAAGTCAAAGATGTAAATGAGAGAGGAGTGGGGACGGGATGTATTAACATACATCGCCACCCCTCACTGCCCATCGCAGCAATGTTCATCACATATGTACTAACTAATGCGATCAACATCACAATGCGGTGATGGGGCCCACCAGCGATACCTGGAAGGTGGTGTGCGAAGGGTCTCCGTCACCTCCCTGGGCACTCCTTCACCTCAGCTGCTGGGAACAAGGCAACAGGCTGTTCCCAGTGCCTCCTTGCTAGGGGAAGGAGGTGGCAAAGTCAAAAATATTACATACGCACAACATGTAAACTCCAAACAGAGTGGCCTCTGTTTGTGCGTTTTGTGCATATACGGTAGCATATGCATTCGCACAGAGAAGCCACAAAGACATATACAACATATTCATACAACACATAAACAGAACGTGCACCATTTTGTATTAAATTATATAATAGAGTGTAACATCAGATATATATGTATTATTGGAATGGAACAAGTTAATTATATCATGCTTAGTGTCAAAATGATCAGGAGAATGTGTGGAGTAATTTGATAGCTATGGGTAGATTGTAGCACATTGCAATAATTAGTTATAATTAATTGTATGAAATCTAAAGTCACTCTTATTATAACAAAGAACTTCCTGAAGACAGCATGTGTGCAGCCAAAACCAGTGGCTAACCCCTATAATTGCATCTTCAAACTGGACGTTGCTTGCATACAGATGTATCCACATTTATATTGACGGTTAATAGGATTAACTGTGACTGGCCAGTCAGACTTAATCCCCTGCTGTAATGACTTAATCCCCTGCTGTATTGTTCTCTGTATTGTATTGCAGTTGAGAACAATAGATGAAGGGTTTATGCTAATAAATCATGTTGTGACTAGGCACAGAAAATTACTCAAGATAACGGTGGATACATCTGTATGAACTGACCAATAACACATCATGAATGAGAGACCTCCCTCCCCTGGACCAATAGCAGAAGACTCAGCCCCAGACATGTACCTCCCCCAATACACAGTATATAGGTATTTCCCCTCACCCAAGATGATCTGTTGGTGCCGATTCAAAAATTGAGATGACTGTTCACTGAGCATGGGGTGACATATGCTGGCTGTAACTGATTATTTTGTAACTGTAACTGCTTCTTGTGTAATTGTAACTCTCTAACCATATATATACATGTTATACCTAATGATATACTGTACATATGTTATATTGTATGCATACCCTTTTAATATCAAATATATATATATATATATATATATATATATATCTGAGCATTGGGCCTCAGTAATACAATGTGTGCGAGTGCTTGCTTTCTCTTAAGGGATATAGTGCTGCAACATTCAGCGCACTTTTATCATATATGGTAATAAGATGCGCCTTGCATCCACAGTATATATTAATGCTGACATTGAAATGTTTATTTAAAATAATCGGAACATTACAGAGGAGTTTACATTCCGGGCCCAGGATCCCAGGAGGAAGGTATGCCGGGGGGAGGCATCTGCGGCGGGGGCTGGCAGAGGTGGGAGGTTGCAGCAGCCGGCGATAAGAAGCCCATAGGCATCTATAGGGTATCACCATCCAGAGATGGCGATACCCTGAGCTGCAAAAAAATGGCGCGGGATCTTAGTACATTTGGAAATGCGGTAAAACCCCCGAAAACGGGGGTTTTACCGCATTTTTCCTTAGTACATCCCGCCCTGGGTGAGAGCTTTGTAGGTGAGTGTGAGAAGCTTGAATTAGATTCTGAAGGGAAAAGGAGCCATTTTAGGGTTTGTAAGAGAGGGGATGCAGATGAAGTACATTTGGAGAGGCAGCAACATTGAGGACAGATTGGAGTGGAGAGAGGTGGTAGTCAGGGAGGCCAGATTTGAAGAGATTACAGTAGTCCAATATGGAGATGACCAGTGAGTGGATGAGGATTTTAGCAGCACCCAGGGTGAGAAAGGGTCTGATTCTGGTAATATTTCTGAGATGGAAAAGGCAGGACTGGTACAAGTACTGTATGTGTGATTTGAAGGAGAGGGAAGATCAAGGATAACTCAAAGATAGCACACCATAGGGTTAGAGGAGATGATTGTGCTATCACTAGATAATGAAATTGTGGGAGGTGAGGATGTGTGGGAGGGTGGGAAGATGATTAGCTTAGTATTAGACATGCTAAGTTTAAGGAAGCACTGGGGCATCCAGGAAGAGACAGCATAGAGACAGTTGGAGCTTCGAGTGAGGAGAGATGGGCAGAGGTCAGGGAAGGTAGAGCTGAGTGTCATCAGCATAGAGATGATATTGGAGGTCAAAAGAGCTAATGAGCTCACCTTGAGAGGAAATATAGAGGGACAATGGGAGAGGTATGAGAACAGAACCTTGTGGGACATCTACTGTTAGTGGAAGTAGGGGAGAAGAGGCGTCATGAGAGGAGACACAGAAGTAGCGGTCAGAGAGGTAGGAGGACAGCCAGGAGAGGACAGTATCATGCAAAACAATGGAGTGAAGGATCTGCAGTAGGAAAGGGTGGTCAACAGTCTCAACAAAGTGTGTGTGCTCTCAACAAATTTAGTATCTCTGGTCCTCCCCAATTCATCTGTACAGTAGGTGTATTTTGATTTAAGAGGAGCACCACCAGAAACTTGTTTTGCTTAACTTACCTATATAGCTTTGTAAATGTGGTTTCCTTGCATTCATTTTTGTACTATAGTTTTATCCTTTGTGGGAATCATATTCTTCTCTAGTACATGCAATTATCACTGTGAAGCAGAACAGTAAAATAACTTCACCAACATTTAATGAATGGGGGAATAGATAGGCAGCTCTGTTCTGTCTGCATAGTATCTATAACAGGGGATTGATGTATCAAAGAGTGAAAGTTTGGAAAAGTGGAGCAGTGGTTGTCCAAACAACCACATTATCGTGCACCAGTTTTTCACTACTCATTGAACTTTTCTGATACTCTATATAGATTGGATTATCCACAATATAATTATCTATATCAGACTGTAGGTGCAGTTATTTTAATTAAATGTTTTTTATTTATATTTTCATTTGGTGGAAGCTAACTAGTAGCAATGAGCAACTTCTCCACGGGTCCACTTCTCCAAGCTGTCACTCATTGTTACATCATCCCAATGTTATATATACCATGCAAACAGTACAGAGCTAGTACCCTGCTGCCTATCTAAATTACTCTTTTCTGTACCTTTTGTCTCTCAAAAACTATTGATATTACTGTGATGTCTGCACCCTAATGTGCTGTATTCACCTGCTGGAGAAACACCTGGGTAGTTAATGCATCCAATACTGTTCAGCACTATATATAAAGCTATACATTTATGTATGTTAGTCCCATTGTTGGAAAAATACACTACTGTTTTTATTCATCATTTTCCATTCTGAAGTATATTTGCAGCTCTACTAAGCAAGTCCCTCTCTTCTATCGTATCAGAATATTTCATATTCCTGTTATAATTAGAATGATCAAACTGTTGTACAATACATATCATTTTATAATTATATTGTCATGATCACCCCCATCATCATCACCACCACCACCATTTTCATCATCATCATTATCATCATCATCATCATCATCATCATCATCATCCCTATCATACTCAAAATAATCATTATCATCATCATCCATATTATCACCATTGTCATTATCATCCTCAACATCATCATTATCATCATCATTATTATCCATATCATCCCCATCATCAATATCATCCTCGACATCATAATTATCATCAATATCATCCTCAACATCATCATCATCATCATCATCATCCATAGCATCCTCAATATTACCAGTTATTTATATAGTGCAGACATATTCCGCAGCGCTGTACAGAGAATATTTGACCATTCACATTAGTCCCTGCCCCAGTGGAGCTTACAATCTATATTTCCCGTCACATGTACACACACACACATTCACGCTAGGGTTATTTCTGCTGGGAGACAACCAAAGAGTACATTTTTGGATTGTGGGGGGAAACTGGAGTATCCGGAGGAAACCCACGCAAGTACAGGGAGAATATACAAACTCCACACAGTTAGGGCCATGGTGGGAATTGAACCCATGACCTCAGTGCTGTGAGGCATTAATGCTAACCGTAACACCATCCGTGCTGCCAATTATGGCTTAATTATAAATAATGTAATATTTATAATCATCCATGTCATCCTCAACATCATCATTATCATCATCAACATCATCCATATTATCCTCAACATCATCATTATCATTATCATCATAATCCATATCATCCTCCACATCATCTTTATCATCATCATAATCCATATCATCCTCAACGTCATCAACATCATCATAATGCATATCATCCTCAACGTCATGATTATCATCATCATCAACATCATCCATATCATCATCAACATCATCATCATCATCGTCATCCATATCATCTGCAACATCATCATTATAATTATCATCATCATCATCATCATCATCATCAATATCATCCTCAACATCATCATTGACATAATCTTCCTGCCTTTATTATCAACAAAATAATAATAATAATAATAATAATAAGGTTCTCAAAAATATCTCTTACCTTGGGAATAGTAAAAAAGAAAATAAAGAGCAGAATGTCCCTTTGTAGACAATGTTTAATAGACTGTATATAGAATATAGAATAAGTAATGAAGAGTGAGTATATACAGGAAGCTCTTTCAATGGGGGTCATTCCGAGTTGTTCGCTCTGTATTTTCTTCTCGCAACGGAGCGATTAGTCGCTAATGCGCATGCGCAATGCCCGCAGTGCGACTGCGCCAAGTAAATTTGCTATGCAGTTAGGTATTTTACTCACGGCATTACGAGGTTTTTTCTTCGTTCTGGTGATCGTAATGTGATTGACAGGAAGTGGGTGTTTCTGGGCGGAAACTGGCCGTTTTATGGGTGTGTGCGAAAAAACGCTACCGTTTCTGGGAAAAACGCGGGAGTGGCTGGAGAAACGGAGGAGTGTCTGGGTGAACGCTGGGTGTGATTGTGATGTCAAACCAGGAACGACAAGCACTGAACTGATCGCAGATGCCGAGTAAGTGTGGAGCTACTCAGAAACTGCTAAGAAGTGTCTATTCGCTAATTTGCTAATCCTTCGTTCACAATTTTGATAAACTAAGATTCACTGCCAGTAGGCGGCGGCTTAGCGCGTGCAATGCTGCTAAAAGCAGCTTGCGAGCGAACAACTCGGAATGACCCCCAATGTTTTCTTCTTAACTGATGTCAACTAAGAGGAAGTGAGAGATGGCAAAATACTTACGGGGTAAAGGAGATAGGGAAGTACTGTAACAACAAATAGATGGACGTGTGAAGTGATAGAATCTAGTCTAGTGCAGTGGTTCTCAAACTGTGTGCTGTGGCACCCTAGGGTGCCATGGGACACTTGCAGGGGTGCCTTGGATTGGTGACCCAGGACTAATTCAAATTATTTATGATCAATGTAATAGGCTAAAACCAGTGCTGGTGGCTGCCAATCATAAAATGTGTACAAACAGAAGCGAATCCTGTTCCTCACCACACAGCTGACCCTAAGGATGACATACAGATGGATCCATGTTTATCTTGACCTTTAATAGGATTAATTGAGCCAGGTCAGTAATGACTTAATCTCCTGATGTATTGTTATCTGTATTGTATTGCAGCTGAGAACAATAGATGAAAGGCTTATGTTAATAAACCATGGTGCACCTAGGCGCAGCAGAGAAGTCAAGATAAATGTGGACCCATCTGTATAAACACCATTTACTTAATTTAGTATTTCTTTGTAAATTTCTCAATAAGAAACTTTTGGCCTAGGGGTGTTGTGGAAACAATTCTTATACTCTAGGGCGCCATGACTCAAAAAAGTTTGTGAACCACTGGTCTATTAAATAGTAACTTTTTAATTTAGGAAATATTGTTGCAAGTAAAAACACAAGAGAGGAGATGGAAGCTGGGATCTGCTCTGTTACAGTGTGTGGGGGAAGGGACATGGGAGAAATAGACTATATACTGTAACCCAGGAGCAAACGCAGGATTTTGATGGGGATGGGTTTCCGCACATAGCATACACACACTGCATATACATGCAAACACACACAAATACACAGCAAATGCATGCAAGCACACACAACATATACACACACAACAACAGCATTCACACATATACACAGTGATAATGTCGATTATCTTACAGGAATGATAGCTTTACCTTATACACACTTAGAATACACTTTACCATGGAGCCGCTGCGGCCGCTAAACCTAGTACACACGCTACGTACTTTATACACTGTTTGCGTACGGAGTCCCGTATCACTGTACGGACTTAGCATACAAACGCCGCGCTGGGGGTACAAAGTACACACAGCGCGCGCACACCCAAAGATACACTTTAAACCTTTACAGTAATGCAATGCAATGATAATATGCTTTAAACCTTAGCAGGGCAATGAAGACACGACACCAATTGTAATTTACTTGCTGGGTTCCGACACCACAGTGGATTATTGCTGAAAGGGGGTTACAATACAAATAATACAATACAAAATAACAGAGTTAATGGCTACATTCAATGGTACATACTTGAGTAGATTCGCTTGCGCTTCCCGGCCCGGTCCTCGGTCATCAAATAGATAACTTTGTGAGTCTTGTGTGTCTCCAGGCCAGAAGCAGGCTCTCTTTATACACTTCTTTCAAAAGCAATACAATAGATACTGTAATCCCTTTGTCCATTGGACACAGGAATGCACTTTTACAGTACAGGAGAGGTCATAGGTCGGTTTGTATAGGTAGGTGATGTCTTTCCCAACTGCTATTGTGGGTGGTCTCCTCTGGATTCCCGCCGCATACATAATGTACAGTAAATACAGTTTATATCTTTATTCTGCTTCTGCACATAACTATCCGCAGGAACATGCGATCTTCCTCAAACCAACACCGGAATGTTACCCTTAAAATACCCTACAGCTGGATACCAAACACCACCTTATGACCTTGTTCTGTCCCCTCCTATCCTGTAAAGGTGAATCCCTTTGTTCTGAAACCATTTAAACTGTTGTTTATTTCATATGTGGTGCAGGGGGACTATGTGTACATTGTGCACTATTTGTATTAAATATGTAATGTGTTTTGATAGCTCTCCATGCGTTCACAAACTCTACCATAAATACCCATACCACGCGCTGATGCGCAGGACCGCGGGAGCGACCATACGCAAATTGCAGATATGTGCACGCACGGCAGAACAAGTACAAGCGCAGAGGCCATCTGTGTGTGGTTTGTACGTGATGTGTGTACTGCAATATTTTTCGACTTTGACAACAGAAACAAACACACACAAAGCATACACACATAAACAGCATATGCACACACACAAACAGCATACACACACACATATATACAGAAACAAACACACACAAAGCATACACACACAGCATATACACATACACACACAATCATTCACAGAAACACACACAGCATATACACACAATCATACACAGAAACATACACACAGACAGCATATACACACAAACACACATAAAGCATATACACATATCATACACAAACACACACACACACACACACACACACACACACACAGCGTATACACACAAAGCATTTACACACAAACTCACACACATACCATATACACAGACACACAAAGCATATACCATATACACACAGCATATACACACACAGCATATACACAAACAGCATACACACATAAACACACACAGCATATACACACACAAAGCATATACATACACACAAACACACCATATACACACAAACACACACAGCATATACCATATACACACAGCATATACACAAACAGCATACACATACATATCATACACAAAAACATACACACACAAAGCATATACACACACACAAATCATATACACACAGACACACAGCATATACCATATACACACACAGCATATACACAAACAGCATACACACACATCATACACACAAACACACACAAGGCATACATCCCCCCAAACATCAGAACAGTGAATGCTACTGCACTAAGACCAGGGCCGGCGCCACCAATAGACAGCTTATGGGCTGTTTCATACTACCCAGTTTTCACCGGATGGCAAAAAGCCGGACAAATTTTGTCCATCTTTTTGCCATCCGGCAGGGTCTTTCACACACAATGGCTTTGAGCCGTGTGTAATGCTGTGCACATGCGCAGCAGCAGCGGCGGCAGCTAAAAAACCCGGTGTGTGTGAAAGCTCCCATTCACACACACAGTTCTCTGCCTACAAAGACGGCTCGGCCCTGGCCCCGCAGCCGGACCTTTCAGTGGATATTTCCGGCTGCAACCCGGCACCCGGGTCGGGGCCGTGCTGTGTGAAAGACCCATATGCAGCAATACTCAATCAAAAAACATGCACAGGAAAAAAATGGACAGCTTTTGCCGTCCGGTCAAAACCGCTACGTGTGAAATAGCCCTTAGGCAGCTGCCTATAGGCTCCCGGCCACTAGAGGGCGGCCCTGCGCGCTGACGATGATTGCTACCTTTATTATGCCCTTTGCTGTGTGATCCTCCTCTTCTCTAAGGAGCAAGGATGCTGCAGCCGCCCATCACTTATCATCCGGCACTGATAGTGTGAGACAGTCAGTGGAACCCATCAGCTGGTAATAAGCTGACTCTTGTTCTGGATCGCATAGCACCCCCTGGCCCACCCTGCGATTGCTACTCCACATATTCTTAGCCCCCCCCCACCCCCCACGCTCCATTTATGATTGCTGCCGCACCCCACCTGAGTGGGCCACCCACCATAGATTGGATCTGATCTCAATAACCGATCTGATCTGTGGTACGGTGCCCCCTGCTCCCCGCTGGTATACTGACAGCCGCTGGCTTTGCAGGCAGTGATTGGCTGTGGCTGCCGAGCAATGGACCAGCTGTCCAGAAATAATTTAACTAGTGCATGCAGCCTGCGGCTCCGTGACTGGCTGGGCACACTGGCTGCATGGAAGAATCACTTGTGAGCAGCATAGAGAGGAACACGCAGGCTCTATCTGTCCTGTGTATGTGTCCTCATCACAGCCTGTCTTTGCTGACAACAAAGCAAAAGTCAGGCTGTATTATTATTTTTTTTCTGTTACCACTTCTATTTTTACATTAGGCTCTTTTATATATATATTTATATTTACATATATATATATATATATATATATATATATATAATATATACTGTAGTGTGTGTATAGATATACATGAGAGACTTTCCCAGAGCCACCCGCAGCCACTGTGAAGAAGAAACATGAAGGGGATTCAGCACCCTCACCCGGCGGCTCCCTGCTCCATCTCTGGCTGGCAGTGTGCCCGCTGTGGGTCTGTGGCACCCACTTCCCCAATGTACCTCTAACTATTATGCAGTTTGGGGGTAATGTGGTTTCACATCAATGTTATTAGTGGGGTCTCCCACAACTTGGTTTTGCTCTGGGCCCCTAAAAGCCTTAAACCGGCACTAGCTGGGAGAGAACTAGAATCATCTCCGACTCCTGCACCTGTGTCTATATACCTGCAGTGCTGCTTATTCTCCCTCTCTGGTGGGACTAGTGATTAGTTGATGGCCCTGTGCTACTGGCACTGGGGATGAGACTTTATGATGTCTCCTCCCGCAAGAAGACGACAATAAGTGGGACTCGGGAGACTGGAGTCAGATTCTGAATCTGCCTGACCGCGCTGGGACCCCAGCACTGAGGTCAGTGAGGGTGAGGAAATAATTCAATATATTTTATAGTGTGGGGGTGAGACTATGGTCACCCAGTGTTGTTGACCAAGGGCCAAAATATGTGAGGATGTGCGAACTGTACAGAGAGGAGGAATTGCAGGTTCGTGTGGCAGGGACCGGAACTTATGAGACGCCGCCTCCATACTTTCAACTGCGGGACTGGAAAGAGGCAGTTGGGGGGGGGGGGGTGCTGCTGAAGTTTTGCCTAGGGTGGCGAGAAACCTTGCACCGACCCTGACCAAGACACCATAATAACTGGCTGCTCAGCTGCAGAGGACAGTCATTGCCTCAGCCTCACCCGTCCCTCCAGCTCTGTCCTGAAGTCACATGGGGTCTGCCTGGGAGGGGCTTCTCACTCTGCAGCTAGCTCCCGCCCCCACATTCACATGATTCATCCATCGGCCAGCCTGTGTCTCCGTGGCCGAGCAGGAGGCAGCTGCCGGCAGCCGCACAGGCTGTACTGTTTACAATTGAAAAAACATCGGACAGCTGATCCGATAGATCTACGGGCAGGGGGGGTTTCCAGGTACTCGGAAACTCCCCCCCTGCTTGCGCGTATGTAACCTACTCTCATATGCTGAAGACAAAGCATAAATGTATATGGAAATTATGGTCATTATAAAATATCTGCATCTGTCATTATTGAACACACAATAAATGCACCTAAAGGACGCTCTTTTAAGACTAAGGGCATACCTCCCATCATTTGCTTTCATGAAGGAGGGACATCTTTTGTAAATGCAATCTGTGAATTAAATTTCCTTTTATACAAGGATAATCTGCACTATGTTGATCTTTCTAGTTTCTACATATCGTCCTAAACCAATGTGGTTATAACTAATACATTGGAAGGGGAGATATACATTATTCTTTTCAGACTGCTAAAAGAACTTTGTATGGTGACAGGCAGAATGTTCTCGATTTATCCAAGGTTGAATCACCTTATTACGGAGATTATTGATATTTCAATTCTGGTGATACACTATTACCTGTTTTTTCCCACACATTTCTGAAATTTAGGGGAAAATTCAGAGTTGATCGTAGCAGCAAATTTGTTAGCAGTTGGGCAAAACCTTGCGGGTCATTCCGAGTTGATTGCTCGGTGCCGATTTTCATAGCGCAGCGAACAGGTAAAAAAAATGGCAAAACTGCGCATGCGTATGCATCGTAATGCGCAGGCGCGTCGTATGGTTACAAAGCGGATCGTTGCTGAGCGATGGATTTAACGAAGAATCCATTTGCACAGCCGATTGCAAGGAGACTGATAGGAAGAAGGCGTTTATGGGTGGCAACTGACCGATTTCTGGGAGTGTTTGGGAAAACGCAGGCGTGTCCAAGAGTTTGCAGGGTGGGTGTCTGATGTCAGTTCTGGGACCAAAAAGACTGAAGTGATATAACCCACCCAAATCTAAATCTCTCTGCAAATATTATAACCCCCCCCCCCCCTCCCCCGCAGTGTACATGGTTTTGCCCAACTGCTAACAAATTTGCTGCTACGATCAACTCTGAATTACCCCCATAGTCCCACTAGACAAAAGTGGAAGAAAGGAAGAGGCAAACAACTACAGACCAGTGAGTCTTATATCAGTAGTAGGGAAATTGATGAAAACACTCTAAAAATAAAACACTCTAAAAAGAAAGAGTTGTAAATTATCTCAAATCCAGTATGTCGGCAGAAAATCCAGTACACCCACAGAGGGAGAAAATCCTGTGGCGCCAGTATTCCAGCAGCAGCATTTCACCACCTGTTGGGATTCCGGCATTGGCATTGTGACCACTGGAAGAGATGTGCACCGGAAATTTTTCGGGTTTTGTGTTTTGGTTTTTGATTCGGTTCCGCGTCCGTGTTTTGGATTCGGACGTGTTTTGGCAAAACCTCCCTGAAAATTTTTTGTTGGATTCAGGCGTTTTTTTTTCGAAAACCCCTCAAAAACAGCTTAAATCATAGAATTTGGGGGTCATTTTGATCCTATAGTATTATTAACCTCAATAACCACAATTTCCACTCTTTTCCAGTCTATTCTGAACACCTTACACCTCACAATACTATTTTTAGTCCTAAAATTTGCACCGAGGTCGCTGAATGACTAAGCAAAGCGACCCAAGTGGGCAGGCACAAACACCTGGCCCATCTAGGAGTGGCACTGCAGTGTCAGACAGGATGGCACTTAAAAAAATTGGCCACAAACAGCACATGATGCAAAGAAAAGAGAAAAAGAGGTGCACTGTGGTCGCTGGACAGCTAAGCTAAGCGACACAAACACCTCAATATCACAGGAATTATTCGTTCTAATCAATGGTATTATTGGTCCAAATCACTGGAAGAAAATGACAAAATCTCAGGAATTATTCGTTCTAATCAATGGTACTATTATTGGTCCAAATCACTGGAAGAAAATGACAAACAAAATCACTGGAATTATCCGTTCTAATCAATGGTACTATTATTGGTCCAAATCACTGGAAGAAAATGACAAAATCACTGGAATTATTCGTAAACATTTGTAGAAAGTCGCTGCTTTCTGATTACAGAAATTCTCAGATATTCCTGCGAATCCACAATCCCTTCCCAGAGGAAAAAGAAATTGAGAAACCATTGTTTGAGAACGTTTGTTCTCTATCCCTTACAAAGGAACAAACCACTTTCCAAGAAGACTGACGTTTTTGGGATTATGGAGACATAATGTTTTTGAATATAAATCCTAAAGCAGGTGGTGTATTAGAGCAAAAGAGTGCAAGAGACCAGCCATGCAGTTTCTGAAATATTATGACAAAATGTTACTGTATTTCATAAGCACTCATTCCTAACTCTTCTAAGTACTTTTTTTTATACTGTATCTGGCTTCCATGAGGTAGTTGTCCATTATTTCAGCTTCCATTGACCTTTTTGAAAGTGGTAGAAGTTATCGATTCTTTTTTTTTTATTTTTTTTTTCCCCTATTTTTAATTTTCTCCTGCATAACCCAGTAAAATGTTGCAATGTTAGGTATTGACTTGTGCCTTCTGGGGGTCCACTTCTTCACCAAACCCAGCCAAATCTCATCCTGATTCCTAACCCTCTGTTCCACATTCTCTATGTACCCCATCTATGTCACCCATGTCTGTCTACCCCTCCCCTTTAGATTGTAAGCTCTCACGAGCAGGGCCTCTTCCCTCATGTGCTTATATACTGTTGGTCACCAAAATGCTGCACTGTAATACTATATATACTGCTCACAACAATGCCGTACAGATATGGAATGGATACTGGCAGTGACACAGAGCTGCAAGATACAGCAATGGCCTACTGTACAACTATATACTGTTGGTCACCAAAATGCTGCACTGTAATACTATATATACTGCTCACAAAAATGCCGCACAGATATGGAATGGATACTTGCAGTGACACAGAGCAAGTAAATAGTCCAACACTCTAGCCTTTACATTTGGAATGAGCACACTGTGGTAAGACTCCTACATTTTGTTTAATATGGCAGTCCATAATGGGGGGAATTCTCTGGGGTGCGGGGCTCCCTGTGCCTGCTGTGGCTGGGTGTCCCTGGGGCATCGCAATTTAATACTATTTCATCATTCCATGGCACTTATAGTTTGTTTTATATATATGTAACACCTTCACATAATTTTCTTTTACTCCTCACATTATTCACACATGCAGCAACAGCTGCTCCTACCTCTTTAACCCTATATTTTTATCACTCCTGCGATGCCCTGGGGTTGTCTGGCTGGGTGGCTCTGGGGTGTCCTGCCCCCCGGACCTGAGCCCCTATAGTTAGTGTTAGGGACTTACCCAATGAGAGGCTACCTTGATGCGGTGGGTAAGCTCATAGCCCTGGCCAGGAATATGCTAAGTGCCTCTGGTTACTACAGGTTGAGCTAGTGTGAGATAGTGCACCTGCTACCTTTTCCCTTAGTGACACAGAGCTGCAAGATACAGCAATGGCCTACTGTACAACTATATACTGTTGGTCACCAAAATGCTGCACTGTAATACTATATATAGTATACTGCTCACAAAAATGCAGCACAGATATGGAATGGATACTTGCAGTGACACAGAGCTGCAAGATACAGCAATGGCCTACTGTACTACTAGAATTATTATATACTGGTGGTCCCCAGTCCCCACAATGCAGCACACTGATCAGATATTTGCAGCACACTGAGCACATATTTGGAGCGTTTTCAGGCAGATAAACGTAGATATTTTCAGCACACTGAGCACAGATATTTTCAGCACACTGAGCACAGATTATTTGCAGCACACTGAGCACAGATATTTGCAGCACACTGAGCACAGATTACAGAGCTTTTCAGGGAGAGAACGCTGCCACGTCCTCTCCGTTCAATCTCCAATGCATGAGTGAAAATGGCGGCGACACGCGGCTCTTTATATAGAATACGAATCTCGCGAGAATCCGACAGCGGGATGATGACGTTCGGGCGCGTTCTGGTTAACCGAGTAAGGCGGGAGGATCCGAGGCTGCCTCGGACCCGTGTAAAATAGGTGAAATTCGGGGGGGTTCAGTTCCCGAGGAACCGAACCCGCTCATCTCTAGAATCCACACAGGCGGTCTTGTGATTGCGTCCTGTCCTAATATACCACAAAGTTTCTAATAAAGGCTATTATTAACTTTCAGTTTATGTATGAGTTGAAAATGTTCTGCAGATATTTACTTAACTGATTCTTTGTCCTTCATGGATGTGCTATTTTGTGGGGTTTTGCAGAGACGCAAAGCAGACTGTTCGGTCTATCTGAAATTGTTAATAAACACCAGACAATTAGAATAAAGAGAGGTGAGCAACTGATTTGGTGAATTTATTTAATATTTGTTTCATTTATTAACAATTTCAATTGTTAATCTCGTCTGTATACTCCCAATAAAAGTTAAGTTTTAACGAAGATAGTTTCATCTACTTACTAATATGATGCCTACCACACAATGAACTGATATACTTACCTTATTGTATAAAAAGAGTGCCCCAGATAGACAAAACAGTCTACTTTGCGTCTCAGCAAAACCCCACAAAATAGTTTATTCTGAACTAATTTCTGGGAGCACCACCAACCAGATACTACTGCACAAAGGGGGTCATTCCGAGTTGTTCGCTCTGTATTTTTTTCTCGCAACGGAGCGATTAGTCGCTAATGCGCATGCGCAATGCCCGCAGTGCGACTGCGCCAAGTAATTTGCTATGCAGTTAGGTATTTTACTCACGGCATTACGAGGTTTTTTTCTTCTTTCTGGTGATCGTAATGTGATTGACAGGAAGTGGGTGTTTCTGGGCGGAAACAGGCCGTTTTATGGGAGTGTGTGAAAAAACGCTACAGTTTCTGGGAAAAACGCGGGAGTGGCTGGAGAAACGGAGGAGTGTCTGGGCGAACGCGGGGTGTGTTTGTGACGTCAAACCAGGAACGACAAGCACTGAACTGATCGCAGATGCCGAGTAAGTGTGGAGCTACTCAGAAACTGCTAAGAAGTGTCTATTCGCTATTTTGCTAATCTTTCGTTCGCAATTTTGATAAGCTAAGATTCACTCCCAGTAGGCGGCGGCTTAGCGTGTGCAAGGCTGCTAAAAGCAGCTTGCGAGCGAACAACTCGGAATGACCCCCAAAATCCGTGAGGCAAAAGTCAGTAGTTTAACGTTGGTCGCAGGAAACACTAATTATCCATTATTGTCCTTTTGATTTTTTTTGCTTATAACAATCCTATCCAGTGTAGACTCCAAACCCCTACCCTGTGCTCCTTCATGGATATGACACACTGTAAGAACACTTTTTCTTTCTGAGAACTGAGGCAGAGCATGGGTGTCTAGTCACCGTGATGTGACTAACAATGAGCTATGGGGGTAATTCTGAGTTGATCGCAGCAGCAAGTTTGTTAGCAATTGGGCAAAACCATGTGCACTGCAGGTGGGGCAGATGTAATATGTGCAGAGAGAGTTAGATTTGGGTGAGTTATATTGTTCCTGTGCAGAGTAAATACTGGCTGCTTTATTTTTACACTGCAATTTAGATTGCAGATTGAACACACCCCACCCAAATCTAACTCTCTCTGCACATGTTATATCTGCCTCCCCTGCAGTGCACATGGTTTTGCCCAACTGCTAACAAAGTTCCTGCTGCGATCAACTCGGAATTAGGCCCTATGGGCCTAATTCAGAACTGATCGCAACAGCAACATCTTTCTCTTATGGGCAAAGCCATGTGCAGTGCAGGTGTGGCAGATGTAACATGTGCAGAGAGAGTTAGATTTGGGTGGAGTGTATTCAAACTGAAATCTAAATTGCAGTGTGAAAATAATGCAACCAGTATTTACCCTGCACAGAAACAAAATAACCCACCCAAATTGAACACTCTCTGCACATGTTATGTCTGCCCCACCTGCAGTGCACATGGCTTTGCCCATTAGAGAAAGATTTTGCTTTTGCGATCAGGTCTGAATTAGGCCCTATATCCAGTTTTGAAGAGATAGATATCTAAAATAGCTGGATTAAGTGTAACATTGAAAACAACTAATAAACAAGACAGAAAACTGCCTTTGAGGCATATTTATCAAGTTCAATTATGTCAGGGGATCCACAAGAAAGCTAAGTATTTCCTGGATGTAAGATGGAGGAGAGCAGTACATATCTCCGATATCTGCCGCTGTCCCTCCATTTCTACCCCTCACTCCATTCTCCCCCTAATCACTCCTCCCATTCTCTGTTTACTCCTCTGTCTCTCACTCACTCCCTCTGCAATCACCATCTCCCTTTTACCTCTGCTTTCCCCTGTCTCTCTGACTCCCCCTTAATTCCCTCTCTTTCTCCCACTCTTTTCTCTCTTTCCTCTTTCTACCCCTCTTCCCTTGCTATCACACCCAGCTACCCTTTCATATCCATCACCCAAACCTCATCTTCCTGGCATATCTCATTCACACCCGACATCACCACTTCCATGGCTGTCACATTCATCTCCTATGTGTCACATACTTACTCCAGTCCTCTGTTGTCTCATGTACCCCTTCCCATCCTCCAATTACATCCCTGAGATCCCTCACCAATTATGGTCTTTATAGTATAAGGCTTCTGCTTCCAGCATACAGTGTGTATCAAGTTTTACCCGCTACTATTCCAATATTCTTATGTACTATGGGGGTCATTCCGAGTTGATCGCTCGCTAGCTGCTTTTAGCAGCATTGCACACGCTAGGCCGCCGCCCTCTGGGAGTGTATCTTAGCTTAGCAGAATAGCGAACGAAAGATTAGCAGAATTGCTATTAAATAATTATTTGCAGTTTCTGAGTAGCTCCAGACCTACTCCTAGTTTGCGATCACCTCAGTCCGTTTAGTTCCTGGTTTGACGTCACAAACACGCCCTGCGTTCGGCCAGCCACTCCCCCGTTTCTCCAGCCACTCCTGCGTTTTTCCCTGGCACGCCTGCGTTTTTTAGCAAACGCCGTGAAAACGCTGAGTTGCCGCCTAGAAACACCCACTTCCTGTCAATCAAACAACGATCACTCGAGCGACTGAAAAGCGTCGCTCGAGCATCAGTAAAACTACTAAGTTTTGTGTTACATAACTAAGCGCATGCACACTGCGTACCATGTGCATGCGCATTTAGTAGCAAATCGCAGCATAGCGAAAATCGGCAACGAGCAAACAACTCGGAATGACCACCTATATACAGTATAATGCTATACACTTATATGCTGTATTATTGGCCCATAGCTGAAAACATGCAGTACTGGCGTTTCTACTAGAGATGAGCGGGTTCGGTTTCTCTGAATCCGAACCCGCCAGAACTTCATGTTTTTTTTCACGGGTCCGAGCGACTCGGATCTTCCCGCCTTGCTCGGTTAACCCGAGCGCGCCCGAACGTCATCATGACGCTGTCGGATTCTCGCGAGGCTCGGATTCTATCGCGAGACTCGGATTCTATATAAGGAGCCGCGCGTCGCCGCCATTTTCACACGTGCATTGAGATTGATAGGGAGAGGACGTGGCTGGCGTCCTCTCCGTTTAGACACTTGATTTACTAATTTTGGGGAGCATTAGGAGTACTCAGTAGTGTACAGTGCAGAGTTTTGCTGATAGTGACCAGTGACCACCACTTTTATTTATAATCCGTTCTCTGCCTGAAAAAAGCGATACACAGCACACAGTGACTCAGTCACATACCATATCTGTGTGCACTGCTCAGGCTCAGGCCAGTGTGCTGCATCATCTATTATCTATATATAATATTATATATCTGTCTGACTGCTCAGCTCACACAGCTTATAATTGTGGGGGAGACTGGGGAGCACTACTGCAGTGCCAGTTATAGGTTATAGCAGGAGCCAGGAGTACATAATATATTATATAGTGAGTGACCACCAGACACACAGTGCAGTTTATTTAATATATCCGTTCTCTGCCTGAAAAAAGCGATACACACAGTGACTCAGTCAGTCACATACCATATCTGTGTGCACTGCTCAGGCTCAGGCCAGTGTGCTGCATCATCTATATATATTATATATCTGTCTGACTGCTCAGGTCACACAGCTTATAATTGTGGGGGAGACTGGGGAGCACTACTGCAGTGCCAGTTATAGGTTATAGCAGGAGCCAGGAGTACATAATATTATATTAAAATTAAACAGTGCACACTTTTGCTGCAGGAGTGCCACTGCCAGTGTGACTAGTGACCAGTGACCTGACCACCAGTATATAATATTAGTAGTATACTATCTCTTTATCAACCAGTCTATATTAGCAGCAGACACAGTACAGTGCGGTAGTTCACGGCTGTGGCTACCTCTGTGTCGGCACTCGGCAGCCCGTCCATAATTGTATATACCACCTAACCGTGGTTTTTTTTTCTTTCTTTATACATACATACTAGTTACGAGTATACTATCTCTTTATCAACCAGTCTATATATTAGCAGCAGACACAGTACAGTGCGGTAGTTCACGGCTGTGGCTACCTCTGTGTCGGCACTCGGCAGCCCGTCCATAATTGTATATACCACCTAACCGTGGTTTTTTTTTCTTTCTTTATACATACATACTAGTTACGAGTATACTATCTCTTTATCAACCAGTCTATATTAGCAGCAGACACAGTACAGTGCGGTAGTTCACGGCTGTGGCTACCTCTGTGTCGGCACTCGGCAGCCCGTCCATAATTGTATATACCACCTAACCGTGGTTTTTTTTTCTTTCTTTATACATACATACTAGTTACGAGTATACTATCTCTTTATCAACAAGTCTATATATTAGCAGCAGACACAGTACAGTGCGGTAGTTCACGGCTGTGGCTACCTCTGTGTCGGCACTCGGCAGCCCGTCCATAATTGTATATACCACCTAACCGTGGTTTTTTTTTCTTTCTTTATACATACATGCTAGTTACGAGTATACTATCTCTTTATCAACCAGTCTATATATTAGCAGCAGACACAGTACAGTGCGGTAGTTCACGGCTGTGGCTACCTCTGTGTCGGCACTCGGCAGCCCGTCCATAATTGTATATACCACCTAACCGTGGTTTTTTTTTCTTTCTTTATACATACATACTAGTTACGAGTATACTATCTCTTTATCAACCAGTCTATATATTAGCAGCAGACACAGTACAGTGCGGTAGTTCACGGCTGTGGCTACCTCTGTGTCGGCACTCGGCAGCCCGTCCATAATTGTATACTAGTATCCAATCCATCCATCTCCATTGTTTACCTGAGGTGCCTTTTAGTTGTGCCTATTAAAATATGGAGAACAAAAATGTTGAGCTTCCAAAATTAGGGAAAGATCAAGATCCACTTCCACCTCGTGCTGAAGCTGCTGCCACTAGTCATGGCCGAGACGATGAAATGCCAGCAACGTCGTCTGCCAAGGCCGATGCCCAATGTCATAGTACAGAGCATGTCAAATCCAAAACACCAAATATCAGTAAAAAGCCTCTTTTTTTCTTTGCGTCATGTGCTGTTTGGGGAGGGTTTTTTGGAAGGGCCATCCTGCGTGACACTGCAGTGCCACTCCTAGATGGGCCCGGTGTTTGTGTCGGCCACTAGGGTCGCTAATCTTACTCACACAGCTACCTCATTGCGCCTCTTTTTTTCTTTGCGTCATGTGCTGTTTGGGGAGGGTTTTTTGGAAGGGCCATCCTGCGTGACACTGCAGTGCCACTCCTAGATGGGCCCGGTGTTTGTGTCGGCCACTAGGGTCGCTAATCTTACTCACACAGCTACCTCATTGCGCCTCTTTTTTTCTTTGCGTCATGTGCTGTTTGGGGAGGGTTTTTTGGAAGGGACATCCTGCGTGACACTGCAGTGCCACTCCTAGATGGGCCCGGTGTTTGTGTCGGCCACTAGGGTCGCTTATCTTACTCACACAGCGACCTCGGTGCAAATTTTAGGACTAAAAATAATATTGTGAGGTGTGAGGTATTCAGAATAGACTGAAAATGAGTGTAAATTATGGTTTTTGAGGTTAATAATACTTTGGGATCAAAATGACCCCCAAATTCTATGATTTAAGCTGTTTTTTAGTGTTTTTTGAAAAAAACACCCGAATCCAAAACACACCCGAATCCGACAAAAAAAATTCGGTGAGGTTTTGCCAAAACGCGTTCGAACCCAAAACACGGCCGCGGAACCGAACCCAAAACCAAAACACAAAACCCGAAAAATTTCAGGCGCTCATCTCTAGTTTCTACCTCTTCCCATTCTGTGCTGTCTGTTCTACTGAGTATGTTCCTCTCTCTGTTACTCTCAGGAGACTGTATGTTCCTGTGTAATTAATCAATGTTTGTTTGAATCTGTCCCTATTGTTTAGAACATCTGTATGTGTTATTTCTTTATTATATTACCTTTTTCAGAAATTATAATTATAATCAGTGCTTTTTTCAGTGATGACTGTTGCTGGTATGTAACTAACGTTACAAGAGGACACAAGGTTTATTGGGGATCCGGTCAGGATGGCAGGATTCGGGATCCCAGAAATGAGAATACCGATGCCAGAATCCCACCACTATTTGGAATGCCGACGCTTACATCACGACATGGATTGAAATACTGTCACTGGTATTCCGAATGCCGGAATCCCGATCGAGATCTGCCACCACTCTGCACTGGTAATCCGCAGGGGGTAGTTAGGTTAAGGCCGCAGGGGGAAGGATAGGCTGCGGGGGGGGGGGGAAGGGAGGGTTAGGGGGGTAGTGGATTAGGGCTAGTCTACTTACCATCGTGGTGTCAGGATCCTGATCATTGAGATGCTGCCATTGGCATTTTGACCGCCGGCATCCGAAGCGCTGGGATCCAGATAACATCCCGATTTATAGTAGGTCCATATCAGGATAATGGGTGTCATTCAGAGTTGGTCGTAGTTTTTGCTAAAATAGCAACTGCAATTCAATTGCGATCGCATCGCAGAAACCTCAAATAGTGGTTAACATCTGCCTCCACAGCCTGGCTGCATAGGCTGGCGCATTGCCACCATGTTTCTTGCGTTTCCTGGTTCCCTCCCCCTAATGGCGCGTCACCACCCCCGGACGCCCACCGCGTGTCATTCAGGATGTGATCACATCATGATAGCTCGTCCATATGCATTTCGCCCGCTGCGCACGCACAGATGGCCAAAAGTCACCGGTTTGTGATTTTCAGACATCTGCGTCCATCTCTGAAATGATTTCACTGATTTCTTCCTGTTTGTGGAGCTAGTTATCAGAATTAATGATTACACCAAAAATAAGAAAAGAAAAGAAAGCTGATAATAATAATAATAATAATAATAATAATAATGTATTTCTTACCTTGGAAGCAATACATCAGCAGAATAGCGCGCTGCATGTCTCCTTGTAGACAGAGGTAGAAAATGATTATATACAGGAAGCTCTTTCAGTGTTTGACTTTAATAAATGAAGACTAATTTCAACAAATAGGAAGTAGGAGGAGGAGAAACACATAAGAAATAAGGGAAACAGAGAAGTTACTAATTATAGTTGATGAGACTGAAGATGATAAAGATAGAGTTTCCTAGAAGAACAACATTAGACAGAAGTTTGAAATTAAAGTAGTTTGGAGAATTAGAAGTGGGTAATAAATAGTATATTTTAGTGATTTGGAAAAAAATTGTTGCACCGCTCCCACCCCCTCCCCCCCGCAAACGAAATATGGGTGCTGTCATGACTAAAGTAAAGTTTGTAAGGGCCCTAGAGCAACTCATTTATTGGGGCCCCTGCTCAAAGACTTATCAAAATGAGATGCTGACAGTGCTGTCACTTTGGTGCCCTGTGCCAGAAAAAAAATTAGTGCCCCCCTCCATACACAAAGCGGGTATAGCATGTGCCGTAGGCACAAATCCAAAATATAGGGGAGTGACTTCATTGGGAAGGTGTGTGGCCACAGAATAGTACCAATTCACATTACACCACACTGTAGAGCCGGTTATTCACATTACACCACACAGTAGTGCTGGTTATTCACTTTACACCACACAGTAGTGCTGCTTATTCACATTACACCACACAGTAGTGCTGGTTATTCACATTATACCACACTGTAGAGTCGGTTATTCATATTACACCACACAGTAGTGTCCGTTATTCACATTACACCACACATTTTTGTCCATTATTCACATTACACCACACAGTAGTGCTGGTTATTCACATTACACCACACAGTAGTGTCCGTTATTCACATTACACCTCACAGTAGTGCTGGTTATTCACATTACACCACACAGTAGTGCTGGTTATTCACATTACACCACACAGTAGTGCTGGTTATTCACATTATACTGTACCACACAGTAGTGTCCATTATTCACATTACACCACACAGTAGAGCCGGTTATTCACATTACACCACAAAGTAGTGCTGGTTATTCACGTTACACCACACAGTGGTGACGGTTATTCACATTACACCGCACAGTAGTGCTGGTTATTCACATTACACCACACAGTAGTGTCCGTTATTCACATTACACCACACAGTAGTGTTGGTTATTCACATTACACCCCACGGTAGTGTCCGTTATTCACATTACACCGCACAGTAGTGACGGTTATTCACATTACACCACACAGTAGTGCTGGTTATTCACATTACACCACACAGTAGTGTCCGTTATTCACATTACACCACACAGTAGTGCCGGATATTCACATTACACAGCACAGTAGAGCCCCTTATAAGCATTGCCCCACACAGAGGAGGCACTTAAACTCATTAGATGTAGGTTTCCCCGACTGTGCTAATTTCTAAATGTGATGTGCTACTACGCCGCTATACTCTATTAGCTGGTGTCCCCCCCCCTTTTCTCTTACATCCTAGAGGATACTGGGGTCCACATTAGTACCATGGGATATAGACGGGTCCACTGGGAGCCTTGGGCACTTTAAAAAATCAATAGTGTGCACTGGATCCTCCCTCTATGCCCCTCCTACCAGACTCAGTTTAGAAAATGTGCCCGGAGGAGCCGGTCATGCTTAGAGAAGCTCCTGAAGAGTTTTGTGTATTTATTTTCTGTTTGTTGTTTTCAGGCGGATCTGATTGGCACCAGACTGCCTGCTTTGTGGGACTTGGGGGGGGGGAGAACGGCCCAACTTCCTATAGTGATAATGGTCCCGTTTCTCCGCTGGCAGGACACTGAGCTCCTGAGGGAATCATTTGCATGCCCCTCCACGGCGAGCGTACCCTCCCGCAGCACGCCGCCACCCCTAACAGAGCCAGAAGATAAAAGAGTGGTTAGTACAATGCCGGCGTCCCAGTCAGTGGGTCACCAGTGGGAATGGTAACAAAAGAGTGGTAGCGCAGCTCTGACTGCAGGCTGAGCTCCAGGGGGCTAAGAGACATACACAGCTATGTGTGTCCCGCTGTGAGGGATGTGCTGAGCCACCAATGTACACCCCCACTGGCTGACATGTCTACCAAGGGTTTTAACCCTCTGTGGGATAATAAAAAATGACCTCAGGCCAGTATAAAGAGCGGGAAGCCGAGCGCCATAAGGGGGTGGGGCTCTACTATGAGCGTATCCAGCGGCTCACCATCGCCATTTTCCCTCTGCAGACTACAAGCACAGGGTGCGCAGCTCCTCCACAAAGACTCCAAGTCTCCTCAGCGGTACCAGGGGGTCTTAGAAGGGGGGGGGGGGAGTGTGTTTATTTACTAAGCCCTATTAGGGTGGCGACCCTGGTATATTAATTTAACTATAAGGGCGCTGTATGTGTGTGGCTGGCTCCAATCTCTATGTCTCTCTGAGGGTTCTGTGTGGATTTAACTGTGTTTTCACCTTCTGTGGGTGGGTGTGTGTGTGTCCCTTTATATTACCATGTCCAGGGACTGTGTTTCCTGCACAGAAGAGTGCCTTTCTTCCCCCGGAGACTCACTACCCTGTACCCAAGATAGTGCTTGTTCTCAGGCTACTGGGGGAGAACCCCCGTGGTTAGCTTCCATTACAGGGATGATATCTGATATTTCAAATAAATTATCCCATAATGAGAAAGAGATGCAAATTTTGAGACAGTCTATGGATGACCTGATGAATAGAGATTCAGTCCCCATACCTCCCAACATGACCCTCTCCAGGAGGGACAGAATGCTCTGCTCCTGAACTTCCCTCTTAATGTATGATTGCCAGCACCTGTGCTGAAACACCTTTCTTATCCATTACCCTGTTCAACACAGGTGCTGGTAATCATAAATTATGAGAAAAGTCCAGGAACAGAGCATTGTGTCCCTCTTGGAGAGGGTCATGTTGGGAGGTATGAGTCCCCATACCAGTGTCTCAAACCCCCGCCATTTGCCCACAAAAGCGTTCTCTGGCCCAGCTCATGCAGGATGACACTGATGATGAGTGGATGCGAGTGGGGGGGATGCTGTCCTGTCACAAGGAATACAGGCCCTGATAGAGGCTATCAGAAATGTCCTGCACATTCCTGACAAGATGGCAGAGATAGAGGAGGAATCTTTTTTAATATAAAAAAAGAAATCCTCTGCTGCTTTTCCTGCATCAAAGGAATTGAATGCCCTGTTTGAAGAAACTTCGGTTAACCCTGACAAGAAATTTCAGATCCCTAAAAGGTTGATTTCATTCCTTCCCTTTCCTCTAGATCACAGGTTCTCAAACTCGGTCCTCAGGACCCCACACAGTGCATGTTTTGCAGGTCTCCTCACAGAATTGCAAGTGAAATAATTAGATCCACCTGTGGACCTTTAAAAATGTGTCAGTGAGTAATTAATACACCTGTGCACCAGCTGGGTTACCTGCAAAACATGCACTGTGTGGGGTCCTGAGGACCGAGTTTGAGAACCACTGCTCTAGATGATAGAAAGAAATGGGAAAACACGCCGATTGTCGACGCATCGGTATCTAGGTTGTCACTTAAGATTGTCTTACCTGTACCTGGGGCTGCATCCTTCAAAGACACAGCTGACTGCAAAATTGAGAACACTCTCAAATCACTATATATGTCTGGGGGGGTGGCCCAGAGACCCACTATTTCTTGCGCATGGATCACTAGAGCCATTGCTAAATGGTCAGGTAACTTAATTGAAGGTTTGGATACCTTGCCTAGGAGGGAGATAGTTTTACTCCTGCAGCATATCCAAGATTCTGCTAACTTTGTGGTGGAGACCTTAAAGGAGATTGGTTTGCTCGACGGACGCACCACTGCCATGGCAGTGTCAGCCCACAGGGGATTGTGGCAATGCCAGTGGACTGCGGATGCGGATTCCAGGAAAGGAGTGGAAAATCTACCTTTCACAGGTGAGGTCCTTTTTGGGGATGAATTGGATAAGCTGATATCCAAAGCTACGGTGGGTAAGTCTACGTACCTTCCTTCTGCTACACCCCCAGCTAGGAAAACCTACTCTGCTCCAACTCTGCAGTCCTTTCAGACAGCGAAATTAAAGGGCAAATCCAAGGGTTCCTCTACAGCCTTCAAAGGTAATAGAGGTAAACCCAGGAAACGAGCAGCTGCAGGTTCTCAGGAACAGACCTCCAGATCTGCTTCCTCAAAGCCTTCAGCATGACGGTGGTCCGTACTGCCTGGAAGACAGGCAGGTGGGAGCTCGGTTACGTTATTTCAGTCACGTTTGGGCAACATCTTGCAAGGATCCCTGGGTCACGGACCTTATCACCCAAGGATACAGACTGGAGTTTCAGGAACTTCCACCTCACAGATTCTTCAAATCAGGCTTATCAGCTTCTCCAGAAGCAAGTATGACTTTACAGGAAGCAACTCAAAAAATGGTTCAGACTCAGGTCATTGTCCCAGTTCCACTTCAACTACAATACAAGTACCAACCTGTTTGTGGTACCAAAACCAGACGGTTCGGTAAGGCCCATTCTAAACCTCAAATCACTAAACCCGTATTTAAGGGTGTTCAAGTTCAATATGGAGTCTCTGAGAGTGGTGATCTCAGGTCTGGAGGAGGGGAAATTCCTAGTGTCTCTAGACATCAAGGATGCGTACCTTCATATTCTGATTTGGCCGCCTCATCAGGCTTATCTAAGGTTGGCACTACCTGTTTCAGGCCCTGCCATTTGGCCTCTCCAACGGCACCAAGGGTATTCACCAAGGTGATGGCAGAGATGATGTTTCTCCTCCGCAAGCAGGGAGTGAACATAATACCTTACCTGGACGACCTGTTGATAAAAGCGCCTTTCAGGGAGAGGTTGTTGGATAGCATTGACCTTTCAACCCAACTACTTCAGGATCACTACTTCTGGATTCTGAACCTGCCGAAATCCCACCTGGAACCAACACGGAGGCTTCCGTTTCTCGGGATGATACTGGATACAGAGGCACAGAAGGTATTCCTTCCGTTGGAAAAGGCATTGGTAATCCAGTAGATGGTGCGGGTTGTCCTAAGACCAGCCCGGATATCGGTGCATCTATGAATTCACCTTCTGGGGAAGGTGGTCGCCTCTTACGAGGCTCTGCAGTACGGAAGGTTTTATGTGAGGCCTTTTCAGCTGGATCTGTGGGACAAATGGTCCGGATTGCATCTTCACATGCACCAGAGGATACGTCTGTCACCAAAAGACAGGATTTCTCTTCTGTGGTGGCTTCAAACTTCTCACCTGACCGAAGGTTGATGGTTCGGGATTCAAAATTGGGTTCTGCTAACCATAGATGCAAGCCTCAGAGGTTGGGGAGCAGTCATCAAGGGGGAACAGTTCCAAGGACAATGGTCAAGTCAGGAAAACATTCTTCCAATCAACATTCTGGAGCTAAGGGCAATATACAACAACCTTCTACTAGCATAGCATCTTCTTCAAAATCACGCCATCCAGGTTCAGTCGGTCAATGTAACGGCAGTAATGTACATAAACCGACATGGCGGAACGAAGAGCAGAGCAGCAATGTCAGAGGTAACAAGAATTCTCCTCTGGGCAGAAAGACCCGCGATGGCGCTGTCGGCAATCTTCATTCCCGGGAGTAGACAACTGGAAGTGGACTTCCTCAGCAGACACGACCGCCACCCGGGAGAGTGGGGCCTTTACCCGCAGGTGTTTGAGTCCTTAACACATTGGTGGGTTACTCCACACATAGACATGATGGCCTCTCGTCTCAACAAAAAGCTAAAGCAGTATTGTTCCAGATCGAGGGACCCACAAGCAGTGGCGATGGACACTCTGGTGACTCCATGGGTCTACCGCATGATTTACGTGTTTCCACTTCTTCCATTGATCCCAAGAATTCTCAAAAGAATAAAAAGGGAAAAGGTTCAAGAAATTTTCATTGCTATGTATTGGACAAGTAGGGCCTGGAAACACAGAACTACTGGAGATGCTCTTCGAGGACCCGTGGCCTCTACCTCTTCGAGAGGATTTTCTACAACAGGGGCCGTTAATCTATCAAGACATACCATGGCTATGTTTGACGGCATGGAAGTTGAGCGTCAGATTTTAGCCCAGAAAAGCATTCCAAGCAAAGTCTTTTTAACCCTGATCCAAGCCAGGAAAGGGGTAACGTCCAAAAATTACCACTGTATTTGGAAAAAATATGTCTCGTGGTGTTAAAACAGGAAATTGCCCGCTGTAGAATTTAAACTGGGATGTTTTCTCCTTTTTCTGCAGTCGGGCGTGGATGTGGGCCTACATTTGGGCTCCTTGAAGGTTCAGATTTCGGCCTTATCCATTTTCTTCCAAAAACAATTGGCTTCCTTCCCGGAGGTGCAGACGTTCTTGAAGGGGGTTCTGCACATCCACCGCCTTTTGTGCCTCCCATGGCACCTTGGGATCTCAACGTGGTGTTACAGTTTCTACAATCATAATGGTTTGAGCCTTTACAGGAGGCTGATGTAAAGTTTCTTACGTGGAAGAACATTACACTGTTGGCCTTAGTTTCAGCAAGGTGTGTGTCGGAACTGGGGGCGTTGTCTCACAAAAGCCCCTATTTGATTTTTCATGAAGATAGAGCTGAACACAGAATGCATCAGCAATTTCTTCCTAAGGTGGTGTTTGCGGTTCATATCAACCAGCCTATTGTGGTTCCAGTGTTTACAGATGCCTCTGCAACCTCAAATTACCTAGATGTTGTGAGGGCTTTGAAGATCTATGTAAAGTGGACAGCCCGTCACAGGAAATCTGACTCGCTGTTTGTTCTCTATGATCCTTAGAAAATTGGGTGTCCTGCTTCCAAGCAGTCTATTGCTCGCTGGATCAGGGGTACTATCCAGCAGCAAACAACAGCTTGGCGCTAATTGCTAAATAGATGGTGTGTGCATAAATTACTAAAAAAGAACACTCTTGGTTTAGATAGCAGCTGTTAAAAAGGGAAAGTACACTACCCTCTAACTGAGACAACCAAACAAACAAAAAATAACAGCGCTGATCTAAAGCATATGTGGACTTTTATTATAGGCAATTTAAAAACAATTTATACATATATATACCATAATCCTAGGTACCGATTAATTCTGCAAGCACGGAATAATCAGCATAATTAATACTGTACACTCTTAAAGAGAATAGGTGAAAATTTAAACCATAAAATAGTTAATCATATCTCATGAGTGTAGTCACTCTAGCCTGACAGTCTCTTCCAGCAGTAATAGAATAACTTGGTATAGGTCAGTCAATTAGTAGCAGCTGTTAGTAGTTTTAATAATTTCCACTGAGACAGATTTAGCAGTGGATTCCGCAGTTCAAATTGAACAATGATAAATTGATGCTTATAAAATTGAGCTATCAGAAATCAGTGAGAATGTCCGTACAGCTATTGCATACAACCTGCCTTAGAGGTTAAAATTTAACCCTTGTGGTCCGATGTATTGGTATCTCCCGACTCCTGGTGCATAAATGTCCGTTTATATGGGTCTTATCCGGAGTGTCCAAACAAGGGTCCAATTTAGAGCAGGTGAAGTAGGCTTAAGCAGGCTTGAGTAACCGGTACCGGGTAAGGTGAATGGCTCTTACGCGTTTCTCCGCCTGTCACTTGTTCAGCGGCTTCCTCAGAGAGAGATATCACCGTCTCTCCGTGCAGCGTTTAAATAGCGGACAGTCTCCCGCTCCTAGGGACGTCATACGCATTATAGATGTATTCCAAACCTCGTTTCCGAAGAGATAAATGGAGCGCATACGTCAGTGAACTCACATGTGTTAATGAGCATCATTAATCATTTGTCCGTATCTCCCGTCTCAAACACGGAGACAGTGTTAGTTTTCATTGATGTACTATTAAAGTGCTTTGAATATATGCTACTTAATTACCAGGGGATACAGATAATAGTTTGCTGGATTTCTCCTCTAGCTTAACATAATTCGCTTACACGGAACTGCAATTTATATTTATAAATATAAAAAAACGTATGTATATGTATAATAAATTAAAGATTAATAATTAAAAAGATTTTAAAAAACATATATATAATAACATAGTAATAATAACTAGTGCACACACTAAATGAACATTACCAAACATTTACTTGTCATTATTTTGATAACTTAATAGTTAAAAAGTTGTTATTTAATTAAAATAAACATATCCCATTATTTATTCATTATTAGCTACACCGCTCAGATGTTTCACACATAGAAAAATCATTATTCATTAGCCCATTGGATCCAATTAACCAAATTAATAAGTGTATAATCGTATTGGAGAGAGAGGATATATAGTAATCAGCAGGAAATTATAGGCATCATGGGCCAATTATCACTGCCCATAGATAATAACATAGATAACCGCAGACATAGAGAATTATTAACTTGAATCGAATATATAGAACTATTAATATGTATAAAGAGAGGTTATAAAGGAATATATTAGACAGATCAGAGGGACCATGTATCATGGAGAGGAATCACATCATCTAGAAGTTACGATAACTATCTCCATGCACTGATGTACCGGAGAGGTTAGCAATTTATATGGTGAACCACAAATCACCCACACCTTATGCATAATGCAGAACATGCATACCTATATATAAAAAAACACACATACACAAGCCTACCAGTGCATGCAGACGTAATATACATATGTATGCATATACCCCCCTATTTATTATTATTTCTATTTATTGTTATTAATACTACTGTTATTTTGTTTTTAGTTTTAATTTATTATTAATATTGTCGTCATAATTAATTAAATTTCTATTGTAATAGTAATTTTAATTTATTTATTTTTTATACCAATAATCCTATTTATGAACTGATGGATATATTCTATAGATGGATAGTCTCATTTAATTAAATATTGTTCAGTTCAATCGTATCATTCAGGCCACTAGGTATTAGGGTTCCTAGAACAAAAATCCAATATGCTTCTCTTTTGCATAATAGATTGAATCTATCTCCTCCGCGTTTAGTTATTCCTACTTGTTCTATTGCTGTTATTGACACCTTTTTTAGATCTTGTTTTTGGCAATATGATATATGGAGTGAGAGTGGGTGTGTCCTGAGACCTTTTAGGATATTTCTCCTGTGTTCAGAAAACCTTACGTGGAGAGTGCGCGTTGTGCGTCCCACGTATTGTTTTCCACAACCACATGTGATTAAATAAATCACATAGGTGGAATTGCAATTGAGAAATTTCTTTATTGGATATGTTTTCTTCGTAGAGAAAGAGCTGAATTCAACATTTTTTCTGGAAGTGCACATACATGTAGTACATGCAGTTCTTCCACATTTATGAAACCCAGCTGGTTTTGGCGGTAGCCATGTTTCTACCGAACCATGGGATATTATTGAATTATTGAAATGGCTATGTACTAACTTGGATTTCAAGTTATCAGATTTTCTAAAGGTGACTTGTCCCGAAGGGTTCACCTGTTCTTTTAATAGTTCATCCAAGCATAGCAGATTAGTGTTCTTTTTTATAATTTTTCTTATTTCTTTTGCATGACTATTATATTGAGTGATGAAATTGATGGATCTGGGTTCATCCTTTTTGTCCACTCTCTTATTTTTTGTAGTTAGTAATAGGTCCCTATCTATCTTACCTACTTCTCTTAATGCTTGTTGTAATAGATCATGGGGATAACCTTGTTCCTCGAAGGACTTCAGCATCTTATCCGCCTGTTGTCTATACTTAACATTCGACGAGCAGTTCCTTTTCAACCTCACCAATTGACTTTTAGGAATATTATTTTTCCACCCCTCTAGATGTGAGCTCTCATAATGCAAGTATCTATTTTGGTCTACTGGCTTAACGTACGTATGTGTAACTAGTTTGTTATTTTGCACAGTCAGAGTAATATCCAAAAAGTTAATAGTAATTGGACTAAATGAACATGTGAATCGAAGACCAAATAAATTATTATTAAGATTTTCAGTGAAAATGTGTAATGTGGATAAATCCCCCGTCCAAATCATAAATACATCATCTATATACCTACCATAGAGAGCCAGGTTCTCCCCGAGCTCGCTGCCCCACACAAGTTGCTCCTCAAGGAGCCCCATGTATAGGTTTGCGAAACTCGGGGCGAACCTGGTCCCCATGGCGGTCCCCCGTGTCTGTAAATAATAGATAGAATCAAAAGTGAAATAGTTGTGGGTGAGAATGAATCGAATCGATTCAAGAATAAAATCAATAAGATTTCTTTCTATTTGTGTATCTTTTTCCAAATAATATTCAATAGCTTTAATACCTAATGCGTGAGGGATATTAGAGTAAAGTGACTCTACGTCGTATGTGACCAGGAATGATCCTGGTTTCCATACGACGTCGTTCACCAAATTCAAAAAACTCTTAGTGTCACTGATATGTGATTTCAATTTTTCCACATATCCTTGTAAGTGATAATCAACAAAAAAAGAAAGATTATTAGTAAGTGAACCCACTCCCGAAATAATAGGTCTCCCAGGTGGTGCAGAAAGTGATTTGTGAATTTTCGGTAAATAATAAAAAGTGGGAGTGACCGGGTGACTACAATATAAAAAGTGCATGGTTTCCTTTGAGATAGCCTCTGACTGTACTCCATCGTCTAACAGATGTTTAAGTTTCTTTTGGAACAGGGCGGTGGGGTTGCCATCCATCCTCCTGTAGAATTTTTCATCATTGAGCTGTCTCAATGACTCTTTTATGTAATCTACGGTATCCAGAATGACAACTCCACCGCCCTTATCCGCCTGTTTGATCACTATTTCCCTATCTGCATAGAGACACCCAATCGCTTTCCTCTCTCCACAGGTCAAATTATCCCTGAGATATTTACCATCTGCTTTATCGCACATGGTTTTAAAGTTCTTCAGTGTTACTTTATAGAAACTCTCTATGTGGGGTCCTTTAAACTGTAAAGGGTAAAAATCGGATTTATTTCTGAATCTATTTTGATCATAGATTTTAACCGGAGTTGGATCTATTTTTAATCCATCAGCGGATTCATCTGCCAGAGATTCTAACATCTCAATGGCACTTTGATCGTCTTTATCTAGGATGACTGCTAGTCCCTCGATTTTCTTTTGCTTTAAGGTTTTTAACGCAAAGTATCTCTTGCGACAGAGAGTTCGTGTATAGCGATTAAGGTCGACAAACAGTTTAAATAGGTTTGGTTTATTTACTGGGGCGAAGTTAAGGCCCTTCTCTAACAGTTTAATTTCATCATTTGTAAGTTGTTTTGAAGAGAGGTTAAAAATACCTTTCCCATCACCTATCTTATACAGAGATTTTTTGTTTTTAACTCTCCTACCTCCTCTGACTCCTCTTCGTCTCTTGTTCTTCCTCTTTTTTGTTGTTGACCCCTTGGGGTATCCTTGTGCCACCTGTTTGTACGGCGCTGATCTAAAAAAGATTGATTAGGAGTCGGAGATTCAAGATCTTCTGATTCTAATTGATATCTAGTTGCTCTATCTCTTTTTCCACCTCTATTGGGTGACTGTTGTTTTCTAAATGTAGAATATTTATTTTGGTGTAGGTAGCCATTTGAACTCTGACCATAATGACTATAATTACTCGTCCTTTTCCTATATTTATCCATTGAGTAGGGGGATCTATTTATATAGTCCCTCCTATTGGGACTTCTTTGATCCTGATCTTGGAATCGTACATTTTTCTTATTCCCACTATTAGATGGTGTTCTGGGGCTGTTAAATCTATTACTATTTATACGTGTTCTGTTATAACTATAGATTTCTCCCCTCTCATAGTCCCTCTGATCTCTGTCCAATTTATGTTCCTTACGTGAGATTATCTCTTGTTCTGATTCTTCAATCTTAAGATTAACTTTAGCATCTCTCTCCTTATATTCCGCATTATCTTCAAAACCTTTTAATAGTGCATGTGTCTTCTCTATCTCCTCCTGTAATTTAGATACCTGTTCTCCTCTATAGCTAATAAGTAATTTCATCAGATTTCTTGAACAGGTGTCAAGCGCATTAGTCCAATCATCAGTGAACTTTTTATCGTCCCTAAAAGCTGAAGTTTTTAGGATTCTTAATCCTCTGGGGATCAGACCATCGTCCAGATATTTCTGGAGGGTAATCTGATCCCACCAGTGTCTTGTCTCAGTGATGCATAGATTTTCCAGTTTATTAAATATTCTATGCATATCTGTAGTGTCCTCTACATTCTCCTCCATATCCATACAAATTTTCCCTTTTAGGTATTGGTTCCTACGTTCTAATCTATCCGAAAGACATCTGAGCGGTGACATGATCTATATTAGCAGTAAGCAGCCAAAGCAAAAAAGTACTTAAAATGAAAAACCACAAACAAACAACAGCTTGGCGCTAATTGCTAAATAGATGGTGTGTGCATAAATTACTAAAAAAGAACACTCTTGGTTTAGATAGCAGCTGTTAAAAAGGGAAAGTACACTACCCTCTAACTGAGACAACCAAACAAACAAAAAATAACAGCGCTGATCTAAAGCATATGTGGACTTTTATTATAGGCAATTTAAAAACAATTTATACATATATATACCATAATCCTAGGTACCGATTAATTCTGCAAGCACGGAATAATCAGCATAATTAATACTGTACACTCTTAAAGAGAATAGGTGAAAATTTAAACCATAAAATAGTTAATCATATCTCATGAGTGTAGTCACTCTAGCCTGACAGTCTCTTCCAGCAGTAATAGAATAACTTGGTATAGGTCAGTCAATTAGTAGCAGCTGTTAGTAGTTTTAATAATTTCCACTGAGACAGATTTAGCAGTGGATTCCGCAGTTCAAATTGAACAATGATAAATTGATGCTTATAAAATTGAGCTATCAGAAATCAGTGAGAATGTCCGTACAGCTATTGCATACAACCTGCCTTAGAGGTTAAAATTTAACCCTTGTGGTCCGATGTATTGGTATCTCCCGACTCCTGGTGCATAAATGTCCGTTTATATGGGTCTTATCCGGAGTGTCCAAACAAGGGTCCAATTTAGAGCAGGTGAAGTAGGCTTAAGCAGGCTTGAGTAACCGGTACCGGGTAAGGTGAATGGCTCTTACGCGTTTCTCCGCCTGTCACTTGTTCAGCGGCTTCCTCAGAGAGATATATCACCGTCTCTCCGTGCAGCGTTTAAATAGCGGACAGTCTCCCGCTCCTAGGGACGTCATACGCATTATAGATGTATTCCAAACCTCGTTTCCGAAGAGATAAATGGAGCGCATACGTCAGTGAACTCACATGTGTTAATGAGCATCATTAATCATTTGTCCGTATCTCCCGTCTCAAACACGGAGACAGTGTTAGTTTTCATTGATGTACTATTAAAGTGCTTTGAATATATGCTACTTAATTACCAGGGGATACAGATAATAGTTTGCTGGATTTCTCCTCTAGCTTTACATAATTCGCTTACACGGAACTGCAATTTATATTTATAAATATAAAAAAACGTATGTATATGTATAATAAATTAAAGATTAATAATTAAAAAGATTTTAAAAAACATATATATAATAACATAGTAATAATAACTAGTGCACACACTAAATGAACATTACCAAACATTTACTTGTCATTATTTTGATAACTTAATAGTTAAAAAGTTGTTATTTAATTAAAATAAACATATCCCATTATTTATTCATTATTAGCTACACCGCTCAGATGTTTCACACATGGAAAAATCATTATTCATTAGCCCGTTGGATCCAATTAACCAAATTAATAAGTGTATAATCGTATTGGAGAGAGAGGATATATAGTAATCAGCAGGAAATTATAGGCATCATGGGCCAATTATCACTGCCCATAGATAATAACATAGATAACCGCAGACATAGAGAATTATTAACTTGAATCGAATATATAGAACTATTAATATGTATAAAGAGAGGTTATAAAGGAATATATTAGACAGATCAGAGGGACCATGTATCATGGAGAGGAATCACATCATCTAGAAGTTACGATAACTATCTCCATGCACTGATGTACCGGAGAGGTTAGCAATTTATATGGTGAACCACAAATCACCCACACCTTATGCATAATGCAGAACATGCATACCTATATATAAAAAAACACACATACACAAGCCTACCAGTGCATGCAGACGTAATATACATATGTATGCATATACCCCCCTATTTATTATTATTTCTATTTATTGTTATTAATACTACTGTTATTTTGTTTTTAGTTTTAATTTATTATTAATATTGTCGTCATAATTAATTAAATTTCTATTGTAATAGTAATTTTAATTTATTTATTTTTTATACCAATAATCCTATTTATGAACTGATGGATATATTCTATAGATGGATAGTCTCATTTAATTAAATATTGTTCAGTTCAATCGTATCATTCAGGCCACTAGGTATTAGGGTTCCTAGAACAAAAATCCAATATGCTTCTCTTTTGCATAATAGATTGAATCTATCTCCTCCGCGTTTAGTTATTCCTACTTGTTCTATTGCTGTTATTGACACCTTTTTTAGATCTTGTTTTTGGCAATATGATATATGGAGTGAGAGTGGGTGTGTCCTGAGACCTTTTAGGATATTTCTCCTGTGTTCAGAAAACCTTACGTGGAGAGTGCGCGTTGTGCGTCCCACGTATTGTTTTCCACAACCACATGTGATTAAATAAATCACATAGGTGGAATTGCAATTGAGAAATTTCTTTATTGGATATGTTTTCTTCGTAGAGAAAGAGCTGAATTCAACATTTTTTCTGGAAGTGCACATACATGTGGTACATGCAGTTCTTCCACATTTATGAAACCCAGCTGGTTTTGGCGGTAGCCATGTTTCTACCGAACCATGGGATATTATTGAATTATTGAAATGGCTATGTACTAACTTGGATTTCAAGTTATCAGATTTTCTAAAGGTGACTTGTCCCGAAGGGTTCACCTGTTCTTTTAATAGTTCATCCAAGCATAGCAGATTAGTGTTCTTTTTTATAATTTTTCTTATTTCTTTTGCATGACTATTATATTGAGTGATGAAATTGATGGATCTGGGTTCATCCTTTTTGTCCACTCTCTTATTTTTTGTAGTTAGTAATAGGTCCCTATCTATCTTACCTACTTCTCTTAATGCTTGTTGTAATAGATCATGGGGATAACCTTGTTCCTCGAAGGACTTCAGCATCTTATCCGCCTGTTGTCTATACTTAACATTCGACGAGCAGTTCCTTTTCAACCTCACCAATTGACTTTTAGGAATATTATTTTTCCACCCCTCTAGATGTGAGCTCTCATAATGCAAGTATCTATTTTGGTCTACTGGCTTAACGTACGTATGTGTAACTAGTTTGTTATTTTGCACAGTCAGAGTAATATCCAAAAAGTTAATAGTAATTGGACTAAATGAACATGTGAATCGAAGACCAAATAAATTATTATTAAGATCTGTCTAATATATTCCTTTATAACCTCTCTTTATACATATTAATAGTTCTATATATTCGATTCAAGTTAATAATTCTCTATGTCTGCGGTTATCTATGTTATTATCTATGGGCAGTGATAATTGGCCCATGATGCCTATAATTTCCTGCTGATTACTATATATCCTCTCTCTCCAATACGATTATACACTTATTAATTTGGTTAATTGGATCCAACGGGCTAATGAATAATGATTTTTCTATGTGTGAAACATCTGAGCGGTGTAGCTAATAATGAATAAATAATGGGATATGTTTATTTTAATTAAATAACAACTTTTTAACTATTAAGTTATCAAAATAATGACAAGTAAATGTTTGGTAATGTTCATTTAGTGTGTGCACTAGTTATTATTACTATGTTATTATATATATGTTTTTTAAAATCTTTTTAATTATTAATCTTTAATTTATTATACATATACATACGTTTTTTTATATTTATAAATATAAATTGCAGTTCCGTGTAAGCGAATTATGTTAAGCTAGAGGAGAAATCCAGCAAACTATTATCTGTATCCCCTGGTAATTAAGTAGCATATATTCAAAGCACTTTAATAGTACATCAATGAAAACTAACACTGTCTCCGTGTTTGAGACGGGAGATACGGACAAATGATTAATGATGCTCATTAACACATGTGAGTTCACTGACGTATGCGCTCCATTTATCTCTTCGGAAACGAGGTTTGGAATACATCTATAATGCGTATGACGTCCCTAGGAGCGGGAGACTGTCCGCTATTTAAACGCTGCACGGAGAGACGGTGATATATCTCTCTGAGGAAGCCGCTGAACAAGTGACAGGCGGAGAAACGCGTAAGAGCCATTCACCTTACCCGGTACCGGTTACTCAAGCCTGCTTAAGCCTACTTCACCTGCTCTAAATTGGACCCTTGTTTGGACACTCCGGATAAGACCCATATAAACGGACATTTATGCACCAGGAGTCGGGAGATACCAATACATCGGACCACAAGGGTTAAATTTTAACCTCTAAGGCAGGTTGTATGCAATAGCTGTACGGACATTCTCACTGATTTCTGATAGCTCAATTTTATAAGCATCAATTTATCATTGTTCAATTTGAACTGCGGAATCCACTGCTAAATCTGTCTCAGTGGAAATTATTAAAACTACTAACAGCTGCTACTAATTGACTGACCTATACCAAGTTATTCTATTACTGCTGGAAGAGACTGTCAGGCTAGAGTGACTACACTCATGAGATATGATTAACTATTTTATGGTTTAAATTTTCACCTATTCTCTTTAAGAGTGTACAGTATTAATTATGCTGATTATTCCGTGCTTGCAGAATTAATCGGTACCTAGGATTATGGTGTATATATGTATAAATTGTTTTTAAATTGCCTATAATAAAAGTCCACATATGCTTTAGATCAGCGCTGTTATTTTTTGTTTGTTACTATCCAGCAGGCTTATTCTATGGCAGGATTGCCAGTTCCTAAAGTACAGGCCCACTCGACTAGATCTGTGGGTTCATCCTGGGCGGCTGCCCGGGGTTTCTCGGCTTTACAGCTCTGCCGAGCAGCTACTTGGTCAGGGTCGAACACGTTTGCTAAGTTTTACAAGTTCGATACTTTGGCCTCTGAGGACCTTCAGTTTGGTCAATTGGTTCTGCAGGAACCTCAGCACTCTGGTATTAATGTGGGTCCCAGTATAGGACGTAAGAGAAAATAGGATCCTTTTCTCGTAGTCCATAGAGGATACTGGGCGCCCGCCCAGTGCTTCGTGTTTCCTGCTCTGTTACTTCTTTAAGTAATGTTGGTTCAGCGGTTGCTGTTCCTGATCAGTTTTGGTTAGCATGGCTTTCCTCTTCTTTGTGTGTGCTGGTTCGAATCTCACCACTGTTCTGTTACATCCTTCCTCAGGATGTGTCTGTCTCCTCGGGCACAGTTTCTAGACTGAGTCTGGTAGGAGGGGCATGGAGGGAGGAGCCAGTGCACACCATACCTCCCAACTGTCCCGATTTTTGCGGGACAGTCCTGTTTTTGGGGGACTGTCCCGCTGTCCCACCCGCGGGCCGCAGTGTCCCGCGGTGGGGGAGGGGCAGTTGGGAGGCTCCTGCACTCGCTGCTCTGCTTAGCAGAGAAACGGTGAATAGACGCTGTGTGTATGCGCACAGCGTCTGTTCACTTGAGTCAGAGGGAGAGGGGGCATGCCAGCGGCTCACGGAGCGCTGGGCATGCCCCCTCAGTGACGAAAATGGGGGCATGGCCCGCGATCGCGGGTCCTCCGCGAAGCCATGCCCCCTTTTCTTAGGCCACGTCCCTCTTTCAACAAATCAAAAGTTGGGAGGTATGGCACACTATTGATTTCTTAAAGTGCCCAAGGCTCCTAGTGGACCCATCTAAACCCCATGGTACTAATGTGTACCCCAGTATCCTCTACGGACTACGAGAAATGGATTTACCGGTAGGTCATTAAAATCCTATTTTCATAGATAGTATAACACAAATTATAGAGACATGCTGAGTGATACCAAAGAAGAGTGCATAAGATGACTATTTCAAAAGAATATTTATTCAGACAACTTAATTTATAAAGAACACAGAATAAACATGTAAAATAAAAATCAAACCAAGCAGATTGCTTAGAAATTAGCTGAACATCGTTCCGTGTGTACCCCACTAACTCTTAAGGGTAGTTATGAGTGGTTAATTATGGAGGATCCTACAATACAATGTAATCGTTTTCTGTAACATGAGTCAAATAGTGGAGAGATACAAATGTTGCTGCTTTGTTGTCTCCATAGAAGGGGAGGAGAGCTGTAACTCGCAGAAACCCTTATCTAATATATAAAAATGAAAATTTGTCCTTCTGTCTTTCTATACAAATCCACAGTATACAAGCGAAGATCGTGAAATTTTACATACAAGCGTATTAAAACATGGCGGAGGCAACTAAAACAATTGGAAATCCCTAGCACCCCTAGGGGGCAGACAGCAGCACAGAGTATCAGGAGACACCATAACTCCAGAATTACTGGAGCAATGTACAAAAAAATTGGTACACATCTGCCTTACAATCTGGGAACAGAGACTGTGGGGGGAAGACACCCCTAGCACCCCTAGGGGTGAGGCAACAGCACAGAGTATTTCTGCAGACAGCATAACTCTGGAATGCCTGCAGCAATTTACAACAAGCTTGGTACACATATGACTTACACTCTGGGAACAAAGACTGTGGGGGTAACACACCACTAGCACCCCTAGGGGTGGGACAGCAGCACACAGTATATCAGGAGATGCATGATATATCAGGCAGGACAGGGCTGCACATGACAGGAGCAGTGACATGATGTGAGGAGGGGAATGGAGGCAGCAGGGTCCCCAGCAGCACAGAGTATATCAGGAGATGAGGGATGTGTCAGTTAGGACAGGGCTGCATGTGACAGGAGCAGTGACATGATGTGAGGAGGGGAATGGAGGCAGCAGGAAGCCACAGACTGAGAGTTATATAGTGGAAGGAGCAGGGTCCCCAGCAGCACAGAGTACATCAGGAGATGAGTGATGTGTCAGGGAGTACAGGGCTGCATGTGACAGAGGCAGTGACATGATGTGATGAGGGGAATGGAGGCAGCAAGAAGCCACAGACTGAGTGTTATATAGTGGGAGGAGCAGGGTCCCCAGCAGCACAGAGTATATCAGGAGATGAGTGATGTGTCAGGGAGGACAGGGCTGCATGTGACAGAGGCAGTGACATGATGTGAGGAGGGGAATGGAGGCAGCAGGAAGCCACAGACTGAGTGTTATATAGTGGGAGGAGCAGGGTCCCCAGCAGCACAGAGTGTATCAGGAGATGAGTGATGTGTCAGTGAGGACAGGGCTGCGTGTGACGGGAGCAGTGACATGATGTGAGGAGGGGAATGGAGGCAGCAGGAAGCCACAGACTGAGTGTTATATAGTGGGAGGAGCAGGGTCCCCAGCAGCACAGAATATATCAGGAGATGAGGGAAGTGTCAGGGAGGACAGGGCTGCACATGACAGGAGCAGTGACATGATGTGAGGAGGGGAATGGAGGCAGCAGGGTACCCAGCAGCACAGAGTATATCAGGAGATAAGTGATGTGTCAGTGAGGACAGGGCTGCATGTGACAGGAGCAGTGACATATGAGGAGGGGAATGGGAGGCAGCAGGGTCCCCAGCAGCACAGAGTATATCAGGAGATGAGGGATGTGTCAGTGAGGACAGGGCTGCATGTGACGGGAGCAGTGACATGATGTGAGGAGGGGAATGGAGGCAGCAGGAATCCACAGACTGAGTGTTATATAGTGGGAGGAGCAGGGTCCCCAGCAGCACAGAAAATATCAGGAGATGAGGGATGTGTCAGTGAGGACAGGGCTGCACATGACAGGAGCAGTGACATGATGTGAGGAGGGGAATGGAGGCAGCAGGGTACCCAGCAGCACAGAGTATATCAGGAGATAAGTGATGTGTCAGTGAGGACAGGGCTGCATGTGACAGGAGCAGTGACATATGAGGAGGGGAATGGGAGGCAGCAGGGTCCCCAGCAGCACAGAGTATATCAGGAGATGAGGGATGTGTCAGTGAGGACAGGGCTGCATGTGACGGGAGCAGTGACATGATGTGAGGAGGGGAATGGAGGCAGCAGGAATCCACAGACTGAGTGTTATATAGTGGGAGGAGCAGGGTCCCCAGCAGCACAGAAAATATCAGGAGATGAGGGATGTGTCAGTGAGGACAGGGCTGCACATGACAGGAGCAGTGACATGATGTGAGGAGGGGAATGGAGGCAGCAGGGTCCCCAGCAGCACAGAGTATATCAGGAGATAAGTGATGTGTCAGTGAGGATAGGGCTGCATGTGACAGGAGCAGTGACATGATATGAGGAGGGGAATGGGAGGCAGCAGGGTCCCCAGCAGCACAGAGTATATCAGGAGATGAGGGATGTGTCAGTGAGGACAGGGCTGCATGTGACAGAGCAATGACATGATGTGAGGAGGGGAATGGAGGCAGCAGGAAGCCACAGACTGAGAGTTATATAGTGGGAGGAGCAGGGTCCCCAGCAGCACAGAGTATATCAGTAGATGCATGATATATCAGTGATGACAGGGCTACATGTGACATGATGTGAGGAGGGGAATGGAGGCAGCAGGAAGCCACAGACTGAGAGTTATATAGTGGAATTAGCACGGTCCCCCAGCAGCACAGGAGATACATAATGTGCTGGCTATTTTTAAGTTGGGTTTTCATTTTATTGATGTGTATAACATTTTACATGCTTTTTTATACTATGTTATTTATACTGTGTGTTTAATATTTAAATACATTTTCGTAAACAAACATTCTTAAAATCCCGGGCAACGATGGGTACTCCAGCTGGTTTCATAATAAATTCACAAAGTGCACAATAGAATACCTCGTAAATATACCACTGCATTAATAACTGTAAAACAAAATAATAAAAACAATGGGAATAATATATATTGGATAAATAAAGATAATAAAAGATAAAATATCAATTTCAAATGGTGTTCAATGGAGACCTCTAACTGGAGGAGAGGACAAACTTTAACTCAGAAGTCATCCACTCACTTAAGTTCCACTGCGGTGATTTGTATATATTGAAGCTAGCGGCGTCCCACTAAAATACCTCACCTGTAAGGTTGTGGAAATGCAGAGGTGCGGCTGATATCCGGGTGGGCCTTTTCCTTCTGCACTATGTTGGGGTCCCCTCCAGTATGGATTACCCAGATGTGACATGGGTATCTGATAGCAGTATTGGATCGGTGGCTCCATCCCTTGTGCTGCCCCGGGGAATACAGTCCCTGCTTACAGGTGCTATAACAACCCCCTCGCCGCCGCTTTACAGCTCTACCCCAACCACTCTGCTTTGCAACAGGCAGGGGGGAGCCAACCACAGCCCACCCATGGACTGCCTGATGCTGCACCCACCGTGAGTGCCCCAGGACCACCACCACAGCATGTGTGTCATTCAGGTAATGAGTAGGGATGGCCATCGACCATCGATGATTCAAAATAATCGATGGTCTATGACTGATGTCGCATACTTTTACCATCGATAGGGGAGATCTAGATGGTTTCCATCCATCGATGATTAGGCCTAAACTAATATTTTTTAAACTTTTTTTTTTACAAGATGCCGGGACACGGAGCATAGCTCCGCCCCTGACACCCACAAAGCCCCACCCGCGGGCCTTTCACAGAAATAACAGGGATGGCAGTCGATGAGAGAAACCATCAATGGTCTCATATAGCATAGTTAGTGACCATCGATGGCCACTCTCAGTTCAGCCATCGATGGCAACCATCGATGGTGAACGCATCAATGGCCATCCCTAGTAACGAGAAGGGAGGCCAGCATAATGCCGTGGGCGGTACATGGTGCAGCACAGGAAGAGAGAGAATAAGGGAGAAAGGGAGCAGACAGATGGTAGAACAGCAGCTGGTGGAGGTGCACACTCAAAGGGTATAGCGGGTTAATGCACCCACAGGGCAAATGCGCTTTATTCCGTACCTGGTAATAAACTCTTCATTCTTCAGTCATCAAATCTGTATGGACTCTCTTACACACATGAATGTCCCTGAATGTGCAAATAGGACACATAGGAGTCATTGGTTCTGTTCCACCATTGTATCCCAGAGTATGACGCATCATATAAGTGTTAGATCTCCGCACGCCTTGAGGTAATGTGTGGTACCAGTGCTGTGTTGGTGAAAGTGCAACACACAGAAAACTTTACTATCTCAGGACAAAAATATACCTTTAAGTGCGTGTTATACAATGTATTTATCTAAGGTCCTAACGCACATGTGAATGAGCCCCAGTGATAACTATAAGAGTCGCCTTTTCATACAATTACTGCAGCTTGGCGGGCATAGGTGTATGTTGGAGTCTCATTAATACATACTTCATTTTGTTACTTTTAAAAAGTGTATTACATTTTGTACTATTCAGAGTAATAAAAAGACATTGAAATACTTCCACGTAGACGGACAATCTATCTACAGTTACACAGGCTCCTATTTATCAAAGTGCATTGATAAGTATGATCATTTATTGCTGCCAGGGCAGTTAGTGTCATTGAGCCACCACAAAGGGTTAATTTACAGTGTTGCTTTCCTGCGCCAATCTCACAAGATATTTGCAGTGCAGCCCCTCCCCAAATTCCACACTAGTTACGGACACCCAGGTATGTATTTCACTATGAGAGGGACACTAGGTATATGGGATCTCCTGCAATAGTGAAAGCCAGTCCCTGGCCATAACAGGTCTACTGCCTTTGTAGGGGAAGGGCAGAAAAAAATCTCCCCCACAATTTCTAAAGAGGGATTTTGGTTTTTAATTATTTAACATAATTATTGCAAAAATCATAAACAATATGACTTTAGTTTCATAATGTCTACTCCCAAATCAGTACATTTTTCTGCATGATGTCTCTTTAAGTATTATCTGTGTTCTTTATTATAACTACACTTGTAGATATGATCTCAGTGGTAAGCTCAGCCTCGCCCTGTGTGCAAAATGTGACCCTACTGATTTCTGAGTGTTAAAGTTCACTTTCATTTCACTCTTATGCTGTCAGCGATGGCGTCTGCTGATCTGAGACAGGAGCTGCACTGTTCCATCTGCCTGAACATTTATACAGATCCTGTAACCCTGAGATGTGGGCACAACTTCTGCCGGGTCTGCATTGATGGTGTGCTGAATGCACAGGAGGGGTCTAGAGTTTATAGCTGTCCTGAATGCAGAGAAGAGTATAAGGAGCGTCCTGCCCTGGAGAAAAACAGGAAGCTCTGCAACATAGCAGAACATGTCCGTTCTATTCCAGAGGAGGGAAATGGGGTGTTCTGCACTTACTGTGTTCAATCTCCAGTACCTGCTTTTAAAACATGCCTCAAGTGTGAAGCTTCTCTCTGTGATACACATTTGAGGACACACCGCAAGTCAGAAGAACACATCTTAGTTGACCCCACCACTTCCTTGGAGAACAGAAACTGCTCTGTCCATAAGGAGCTCTTCAGATATTACTGCATTGAGGACGCGGCCTGTATCTGTGTGTCCTGCTGTCTGATTGGGGAACACAGAGGACATCAGATGGAGTCACTGGATGAGGCCTCTGAGAAGAAGAAGGAGAAGCTAAGAGATGTTCTGCAGAAACTGACCACAAAGAGGGCAGAGACTGAGAAAAGAGTCCAGAGTATGCAGGAGTGCAGGAGAGAAGATCAGGGAAAAGCAGCGTGTATAACAGAGAAAGTCACTACCATGTTTAGAGATATCAGGAGACAGCTGGAAGATCTGGAGAAGAGAATCCTGAGTGAGATCTCTAAGCAGGAACAGTGCGTTTTACTCTCAGTTACTGATCAGATCCGGCAGTTTGAAATAAAGAAGGACGAGCTGTCCAGGAAGATGCGGCACATTGAGGAGCTGTGTAACATGTCTGATCCAGTGACTGTCTTACAGGAACCTGACACAGGGGACTTGAGTGTTACTGTGGAGCTGAGTAACATGACTGATCCAGTGATTATTGCACAAAACGAATCAGATATGGGGGGGGTTTGAGGAGGGAAATATTGAGGAGGATATTGTAGAGTTGGATTCTGAGGAGGGGGAGGGGGAGGAGGAGGAGGAGGATACTGAAGAGGAGGAAGAAACGGAGGATGAGGAGGGGGAGGATACTAAGGATGATACTGATGAGGAGGAGGAGGATACTGATGAGGATACTGATGAGGAGGAGGATACTGATGATGAGGAGAATACTGAGGAGGGGTATACTGATGATGAAGAGGATACTGATGAGGAAGAGGATACTGAGGAGGGGTATACTGATGATGAAGAGGACAATGAAGAGGAAGAGACACGCATGGTAGGAGATCTGGATGTGGGTCTCATCTCAGGGACATTACACACATTATCTGACATAATAACAGGGATAAATGTATGCTTCTATGTGCAGGAGCCTACAGACCTATTACTGGACGTAACCACAGCTGGTAATAATTTAGTGATATCAGATGACTGCAAAACTGTATCCCCATCATATACAGACCAGAATTGCCCAGTAACACCAGAGAGATTTCAGTGTAATCAGGTAATAAGCACCAGGGGATTCTCCTCAGGGCGACATTACTGGGAGGTGGATGTCAGTAAGTCAGTGTGGTGGAAGGTCGGGATGTGTTATCCCAGTATAGATAGGAAAGGAGGTCGCTCATTTATAGATAATAACAATAAATCCTGGTGTCTGTGTAGGTATTATGAGCGGTACTCAGTGAGACATGACAGCGCAGAGATCCTGTTACCTGAAAATATCCCCTGTGACAGAGTCAGGGTATATCTGGATTATGAGGCAGGACAGCTGTCCTTTTATTCTCTGTGTGACCCCATCAGACACTTACACACCTACACCGCCGCCCTCACTGAGCCCCTCCATGCTGCATTATGGGTAGTGGGAGGAGGTTGTATAACTATATCTGGGGGAGTCAGGGGTTGGGAGGAATCACCATGAGAAATCTGCCCACAGACTGGTGACATCATAGGGAGGAGACTCTGTTTGGTGAGACACTCAGCCAATAGAATGAGGCAGAGGGAGGAGCTACAGCTGTGCATATGTGTTCTGCATTCGGTGTCCCAGTAATTGTGTTTTATGTCTGATAGTCTCTACCATTGATGGGGGTAATTCCAAGTTGATCGCAGCAGGATTTTTGATAGCAATTGAGCAAAACCATGTGCACTGCAGGGGAGGCAGATGTAACATGTGCAGAGAGAGTTAGATTTGGGTGGGTTATTTTATTTCTGTGCAGGGTAAATACTGGATGCTTTATTTTTACACTGCAATTTAGATTGCAGATTGAACACACCACACCCAAATCTATCTCTCTCTGCACATGTTACATCTGCCTTACCTGCAGTGCAGCATGGTTTTGCCCAATTGCTATCAAAAATCCTGCTGCGATCAACTTGGAATTACCCTCTGTTTCCTGACAGAGTAAATAGAAATCAGTCATATAAGGGGTCATTCAATACCTGATCGCTAACAAGCAATTTTTGCAGCGCTGCGATCGGATAGTCCCCACCTACGGGGGGAGTGTATTTTAGCTGTGCAAGTGTGCGATCGCATGTGCAGCCGAGCTGTACAAACAGATTTTGTGCAGTCTGTCCGGGACCGTAATTGACGTCAGACACCCGCCCTGCAAACGCTTGGGCACGCCTGCATTTTTCCAACCACTCTTAGAAAATGGTCAGTTACCACCCA